>NW_017534630.1:1191784-1200009 GCF_001853355.1 Bactrocera latifrons
TAACAGAAACCTAGTGAAGAAAAAAGATTTAGTAATATGTATATAAAACATATTTCGTTAGTTCGAGCTACAAATTATGAAATAAAAATATAAATTTTTTTAATACGTTACATCGTCAGCACAGAAAAACTATTGTTTTTTACATTATATTATATGAAATTAAAATATTCGCATTTTTTAACCTTTCCAAAGGCACATTTACCTAAAAATTCGGCTAGGAGCGCCTGCCAAAGGCGATGCGTCTTTGACTTTAGCTCATCTATGCCCAGTGAGTATTCAAATTTAGCTGGCATGGCTGGTTATTCGCTTTAACGAAATACTATTTTGTAGGTAATCAACTTCCGGCAGTGATTTTCTCTTACTGTAAATAAAAAAATATAAATAAATTATATAAAAATTTTTGTAAAAAATAAAAATTTAAAAAAATCAAAATAATAACAAAAATGTACTTGTTTATGTATTTGTAAACAAATTGTTAAGCTGATAATAATTTTGTGCATAAGCGCTTCCTAATGAGTCGTTAATATGCATAACATAATAAAAAGTGCTACTTAAAATGGCAAACAATAAGTGTTGTTCGGCTGTGCTTTCATAGCTTCATACACTATACATATATGCATACAAACAAAACCACACGTTGAGTTTGTTTATAATTTTCTATGCAGTGCCTATCACCAAACTTGTATGCACAAACTTTTAATGCCGTGTTAATTACTAAGACGAGACTATTTGACGCCTTCAATACATATTGACATATCGCGTTTATAGCAACGCTCATAACCAGGCGTGACTTACATTTTGCGGTTCAGCTACCGATATCGAAATAGGCAACTGCCGATCGGCTGAATATTTTATGCAAAACACTGTCACTGTCAACAATTCGTAGGCGTGTCAATTTTGTCACTTTGTTGGTCCGCTATGGTTTGGCGTATGCCAGTCTGCACGACATAAAATCGCTCATAAACACTTTTTCGCCCACTTGCCCATTCATATTTATTGTATTCAACGACTTTTGCGGATGTGTGCGAGTTTAGCTGCAGAAATGCATAAATTTCTTTTTTTGTTTTTGCAAATGTGTCTAAATTTTACAGTTCACTTTGATTTGCATGCACAATTTTCACTTGACAAGGTTGCCGTTCATTGCAGTTGATCGTCGCACATCAAAAGTAGAGTTAATAATAAGTAGCAAAAGTGAATTTCACTGCATATGCGACACCACTACACTTGAAAAATAATTTTTCTGCGAGTAACAATTTTTATGCGTCACTCGTAAAAATAAAAATTTCAAATTGTATGCATTTTTTTCGCACCACAATTTATACAATATTTTCAAAAGAGTTTGGTTTGGGAATGGGCAGTATTGCGCGTTTGGATTTTTTAAATCAGATATGGTAACCCTTCTGCAATATCAGGAAATATAGAAGTACTAAGTTTTTTGATAAATTTGGTTTCGGATTCAAAAATGCCTCTTATAAAGAATTTTTCAACAATCATCCCTTAGTATCGAAAAAGTTTCTGTTTACAAAAGTCTTGACTTTATCAGAAGCGTTTAGTACTACGAGGTGTTACTGATAACAGTATTTGAAACCTTCGACAGAGAAATTACCCGAAATGCAGATGCTCTATCCGGAACGTTTCAACAGCTTTGTAGTCTAACGAAAGAGAACATCGGCAATGAGTAAGAATTATCACAGTGACCGCCTATGCAGATACTCTTAGAGAAAAATGCAATGAAAATACGACAGTGTTGGCCTGCAAACCAACGTAAGTTTTGATCAGAAATACACAGAATTCGGAACTGCATATCAATCCGCATATCAGCAAAACACAAATTGTATTTAAATATATATTTTAGAACAATTTTAGGATCAGGTTTGGTTCAATGGCTAATCCTTACGATTGGAATCGTCTTGGACTACTAACAAAGTTAAAAATTCTGTATTTAGACCTTATAAGTCTATAAAGCGCTTTGAGGATAATACAACACTTCTTCGGCATTCTTTTGTTCGGAGAGTAACTGAAATCCCCGAAGCATTGACCTCTCAAAGGTGGAACATTCAAGAAGGTGTTTTTGGAGATGTCTCTACCTCATCTTCGTCCAAATAGCTTCTACAACTGGCAAAAGGTAAGATCATCTACCTTACGCCATGGGCACCGAAAGACTAATCACCATTTACAACCGGAACAAGAGCGTGAAGTTCCGACCCCTACTATCCGAGTCACTTTCCTGAAGGAGGCTGCACTAAAGATAGAAAACTCAGAAAACTTGAAACAAGTATTCTCCACAAATATTCTTCTTTTTCCAAGCTTTGACAAATTTGTAAAGGAGCTTACCACCTCCTTCAGCGGTTTCTACACACCCACATCTCCCTCAAAGATATGTAAGCTGGGAAAATACCACCAGAGATTTTCAAATGAACTGGCTCGGAATCAAAGCTTACCTTCGTGCTGATACATGTTCATTTAGAACCTAATGGGCCTGATAACAATTTTCGTTTTCATACACCTTCCGGCTATGTACTCGTATATGGGTGCTATATGCAGAATGACAATAAGTGTCATAGTTGGTGGGGTGTCTCTAATATCAAACTGATGTATGAATTTTCAATAAATAATTGACAGTGACATAAAAAGCTTCAATGGTTTTCTTTGATTAGAAGTTCCAATATATTCCCCAAATGTCACCCAAACTTGGCAAACCAAGTTTCAAAAATATTTGTTTATAATATACTCGTATGCAATATTACATAGCTTGTAAGAAGAAGCTTGATCAAATAATCACTTCGAAATGCTTAAAACCATTTTTAAGCGACGAAGGTGTGAGAGATGATAACTGGTGGGCTATCCAAGTAGAGGTACCGAATAGAACACGTCCAGCAAGCACTGAATCTTAAATTGAAAGCGTATAAATATAGCTTGTGCATGAACTAAAGCCGCTCGACCTTTCCAAGCGACATCGCTACAATTTATGGGCTCTTGAAAAGTTCCAAGAAGATCCGACGTTTTCAAGCCCAATATTTTTCATCAATTAGTCGCATTTTTGGTTCAATGGGTTTGTGAATAAGCAAAATTGCAGCATTTAGGACGAAGAGCAACCTGAAGAGAATCAAGAGTTGCTATTTCATCCAGACAAATCAACGTATCGGTGTGGTTTGTGTAAAGTCTAAAGTGTATGCGAATAATTCCTCATCGATTCACGTATTGGAGCAAAACTTCGCGCATGTCATTCGCCTGTTACCAGTCGGAATGCTCGAGCAAGTCATCGAAAATTGGAATCAAAGGATGGACCATCTGAAAAGTAGCCGCGGCCAACATTTGAAAGAGATAATCTTCAAAAAACAAAAAAATGCTAAAGAACGTTCTGTTGAATGATAGTAAATATTCCCAATTAAAAAAGTAAAGTACCCTATTTTGAACTCGGTTATTTGAAAGATAACTGCTTTTACTTATTATAACTATATACTATTACTAAAATGTCGTCACATATTTTTTATAGCTGATAAATAGTAACGCAGCATTAGCCCCAGCAAACAATGTTCAAAGCTTGTTCATTGAATTGTTGCGGCAATTTTCCATAACAAAATAATTTTCGAGATATTTTCATATTAAATTATTCAAAAGCAAATAATAGAAACTGAATTACGTGGATCAAAAATCATTGAAACAAAAAATTTTCTATATGATTTTATAGTTGAAGCATCATAAATCAAAACTACTATGTTGAAAAGCAAAAACAAATGTTGACCCATATAATCTTATATACCCACATTTATGTATCAACATTCACTTTTAGCAAGGAATGAATGTGTGTAGCACAACACACAAGATTTGAGTTAATGATCTCAACTAGATTTGAATGCTGCAACAGAGTGAATTATGTCATATATTTTAATTTAAATCAACACATCAGAGGCAATTTTACCATTTCCACACAAACTTTTTATAAGGCAGACAACATTTTAGGCGTTACAACAACGCGGCGTCAAAACAAAACGACATAAATTCGAAACAGAAAAAATGAAATCATCTCAAGAACATTTCATGAGCAACACAACAAAAGTGAATAACAAGAAAACAAGTTTTCCTCGTCGCAAATGTTTGGCTATTTTTAGTTTTGTACACAACTCTCGGTCATTTCTAATGAAGCTCTTACACACTTATATATATGTAAGATTAATTAATTTTTGTGTTTGTGGTGCTCATTTTTACGCATTTTATTTTGGATTCTTGTTTAAATTTTATTATATCTGTTGTTTGTTTGTTTTTTGTTGACAAAAATTGATAGGCTCAAATGTAAGCTTTCTGTCACTTTGCTTTTATTTATCCGCCTCTTTTATTGTTTACCGCACTTTGGCGGCTGTGTATGTAGATATGTATTCAAACTATTTACACTCAAAATTAAGCAATAATTAAAAAAATATTTAAATAAACAAAAAAGTAAATTTTATAACATCATCAGCTGGAGCTTACCTCACTCGCTCATAAGCTTAATTAATTAAAGCAATTTAAAGTGAGTATTTGTTTTTGTTGGCATTTTACTAAGTCATTCGTTTGCTTTTATTCTTTTTGTTATAAATGAAACCGAAACTAAAAGCCATAAAAGCGGTTTGCTGCTGCTACGTTTATTATATGTGAGAAGTGGCAGTTGGAAGTTGTTGCTTTGCTTACATAAATGTTGCTGACACACATCCACCGCATTTGGCGCTATTGTTTTGGGGCGCGTACGCATGCGCCAAAAAGGCTATTTTTCCATTTAGCCGTCAAATAAGAATGGTGAACCAAACTTGTTAAGAGATAATAAAAATAAAATGACTATTATTGTTAATTTATAGGTTGACTAAATTATAAGCGATCATTTCAATGAAAATAGAACTATTGGTTCAGTGTGGTCATTGTGGTTCAATTTGACCAATTATTTGTTTAATAATGAAAGTATATTATATTAAGCCAGTGTTTATGATATCAACAACTAGTAGAATTAGTAATCGTTTTCAATAGTTTTGTTAGATAATAGTCAGAGCTTTCTGTTGGTATAGTGAAATTTAGATTTGTTATTTGCTTTTACGACTTTCAGTTTAACATATATGATTTTGGAATAGGCGAGCATATTTGAGATAATTTTAAGATTATGGCAGCCATTTTTTTTAAAAAGTTACAGTACGAAATACATATATGATCCATTAAACAGAAATTTTCAATCCAGAGCTTTTAGGTTACCTTTTATATTTCGGGATCAGAGAACAAAAAATAAATAAAATGTAATAATCGAAAAACGCCTTATTACTTTTCAAAACATTCTCGATTCATATATACTTATGTGATTTTGCATGCGTTGGAGTTAATTTTCGAAGCTCTATTGCCACTCTGATTGAGGTATTTCCAAAACATGCATTCTGAACGTATAAACCGCCTCTTCAGGTGTCAAAACACGTTGGCATAGTAGTTTACCTTTTACGGACGAGAATAAAAAGAAGTCATTCCGTTCCCAGTCAGGACTAACGATGGATGACTCATCAAATTGATGTTCTGAGTATTGAAAAATTCCAAAAATGCAGTTGTTTCAGTCGATTTCTTGTTGGGTTTGGCTCAATTTGAAAGGTCCCATGAAGTCGACCGTTCCTTACGTTCGGCCGCGTACGCTTAAATCCACGTTTAATCATATTTCACAGCTATCGTTTTTTTTATATTTCTTCCGACCAAATCCAAAGCATCAATAATTTCCGGAAAAACAACTGCTTTTGGACGACCTACACGAAATACGACTTGGAGTGAATTAGAACATCGCGGAAATGTTCGCGATTTAGTTCCACCTTTTTGGTCGAGATACATATTTCAAGTTACTGTAAGCAACACAAATGGCGGTCGGATGTCAAAACCTTCTGAGTATACATATATAACATCAAAAATCTCAAACTTTACGGTAAATTGGGTTGAAAATTCCCGAAAAATTAATGACAACCTACGTAACTTTTCGTAATCAATAATCATAATTTAAGCCTGCTATACTTTGGAGTCCGTCGTTTTCAATTCTTGTGCGGCTTTCGTTATGAACAATGGCATAAAATTGGGATTCTTTGCATAACTTAATATTCGGTTTACAATTTTTAACAACATTTTCGTATTATATTGATACTGAATATTCCCATATACAGATATGTTTTACTAGATCATTTACATTCCGATTTCTTATGTTAGTTTTGGATCATTTCAGAAGAAAGATTTTCACATAAATTTATAATTGTTGCGTTGCTAATAGAAAAAATCACAATTGTCTCCTTTTTTATAAACCATCTGATTAAATTTGACTCAAATTGCTCAAACCGTATCGAAAGAAATTCCTTTTAATATGTTGTTACAACTTTCTCTTTTGTTCGCGTGAAGTTCTATTTCCATATGTCAATTAGTGTATGTTTGGCACGAAAGTTTTCGAAATTTCCAATGGAATAACAACTACGGAATAATTCTTAATTTTGCAAAAGTGTTTTGGGAATTCGACCCCAAGTATTTGAGTGACCCAAAGCATTTAGTGAAGTTTGTGATGTTGTTGTGGAAAACAAACCGCACATACATAAGTCCTCCATCCACCTCTATTAATGACGATAGCATCGAAAAAGTTCAAGAATACCTGCTTGAGAATCATTGTGGGGCATCAGAGAGATAGCAGAGGATCTCTCTTATGCTTCGACTTAACACATTTTGGATAATTTTGGTATAAAGCGGTATGATAGACTCATACTAAAAGACCTAAGGAGCCCTGACATTCACTAAGCACATCATTAATTGTAACAAGACGTCGGTTTATGAATATTATTAAAAGTGTTACAAAATCTAGCTAACGGTGCTGCAAAGAGATACTCATTTGACCAATTCATTGTGAATATACGTTACTCATGCGAAAGTGTTCCAAGAAAAATATTTTTTAATTTAATTAATTTTGAAGGAATTTTGATTCATTTCGTTTGTTAGATGATGACGGTTCCTGGATAATGGTTAATAGTCATACCTTACGTAAGGTAATTTATTTGTTGTTGAAAATTAAGATTTGCAGCTGTAGATAAAACAAATTGCTGACCTTGACTTAATAAGATAATTAGAACGAACAACATACATATTTTTATTATTGTTATTTCTTAGAATGGCGCAAGCTTTTGTGTTTTTACATATGATGTCATGGAATTAAATAACAGAAAGATTAAATTTGTGGGAATTTTAATATATTAAAGAAACAAGAAATTCTATTTATACATATATGTATTGTTAAGACTCTAGTTATGTATATTATTTGATTTGCATGAGTAATAGTATGGATATACAATACAAAGTTACGGCTAGATGTATAGAACTTTTGTGCAAAAATTGTGATTGTTACTACATCCTCACTCTAAGTTATTTATCGCAGAAAGTTATTTCTGTTTGTTGTTATTATAGTGAACATTTCAATATTAGTCTCAATTGTGTTGAAATTTTCCAAACTCACTAACGATATTTATCGGCGAGTAAATATCTACAAATGTAGATATGTATGTATGTATTAGCTATTTCCAATTAAAACACCACTGAGGTATTCTCAACCTATCACCGACATGATTCATATTGCATTACAACATTTGTATTATATTCGATTAAATTATAGTTTCTCCTCACAGCAAAGGTGGTAGAGCAGAGTGGAAATGCCATTCAAATATCTCACATAGACAGCGAATAAAGTAAAAATATGGCAAAAATCCGAAAGTGCATGCATATGTCAGATCAAATTTACATTGTTTCACCTTTTCATTGAGTTAGGCTGTCAAAGCGCGCGTAATTGTTGTAATCATCGCAATTACAACTCGTGATTAATTAGCTTCCGCGCAGGCAATACTATAAACTATGAATGAATGCACTCGAGAAAAACACTTTGCGACGAGCCTCTAAGTGTTGTAATTGAGTATATGCGGGTTTATTAAATAAAGTGGTTATTACGAGAAATTTGTAATAAGAAATTCGCGATATCGAATGAATGTGCTAAAAGTGTGTCCATTAGTGGTGTGAAGTTCATGCAGTATTACAGAGAGTTAATATTGCATTTTTTAGCATTTTTAATTGGTGCGGAAATGTACTGCAAAGGCAAATGAGTGTACATGTTTGTACACACTTATATTTTATAAACGGAAATTACTTCTAAAGTTAAATTAAATGGTTAACATAATGAAATTTAAATATTATGGAAATTAAAAAATAAATTA
>NW_017534630.1:1202124-1223307 GCF_001853355.1 Bactrocera latifrons
ATGTATATATATGTAATATCACAGATATAGTATATTTGCGAACAAAAGTAAGAGCTAAAGCTAAAATATCTTTTTAACATACATACAGAGATAAATGAACTATATTGATATGTGTAGATGTATACATATTTGTTTATTGTGTTTATCACTTATGAAGTAAAAAAAGTAAAAGTTTCTACTACAAAGTAATTAAGAACTATGAAGCACAACAAAAGACGTAATCGCAATTGACATTTGTGTCGCGGTTTATGAGTTTAGCTCATTGGGAAGCAGTCGCTCATTTCATATCAATTCATGTGATGGATGTAAAAACAAGGTAAATAAAAGCAAAAAAGCTGCTACAGATAAATATTTGCCACTTGAAGCGTAACACAGCAGTGCGATTGAGCGAATATACATACTTACACGTCATGAAGGCGACGATGAGTAAAGCTGCGCAAGCGCACTTGTTTTATATGTATACATACATATGTACATATATGCACATATTTATGCATTTAGAAAAATCTTTGTTGGAGAAAGAGATTAGCCTTAGCTTATGGAGTAGGAGGTGAAGAAAAAGTTGTTTTCAGCCTAATTTAGATAGAGAGCACTTATATGCCTTTACATGTATAAATGTGGTTTGAAAGCACTATACAGAGAGTATTAAGAGCTTATTTTTCATCACATGGGTGGTCAAATAACATATATTTTTTTGGACGACAGAAAACCAGAAAGATTGCAGAAATTATAAAAAAAATATTGATGATACTTTTGATAACTATATCACTGAGGACAAAAATAAGTAACACTTTTTAAAGTTGATTACGAACCATGTCCAGGACGGTTATCAATATGAGCTGATGACCAACGCGTCAATAAAATAACGGAATTTGTGCTTGAGAATCGACGACTAACAATCAGATGCCTTAACCCCATAATTGGAATAACGGAATGATCCGTGAAAATCATATTGAAAGATCATTTCGGCCTAAGAAAAGTGAAAGCACGATTGGTTCCAAAATCACTTAGCTTTTTCGAAAAACAGTGTCTCGTTAACATCTGTGAATCAATGCTTACCGATTACCAGGATGTCATGAAACGTATTATTACTCTCGATGAGCCGACAACTTCTAGTTTTTGATTCTTCGTGATTTTTCGCCAAATTTTTAACCAATATCGTGCCGCAATTACCGCATTCGCCTGATTTAGCTCCGTGTACCTTTTGGTTTTTCAGCAAACTCAAACAACCACTCCGAGGAAACCGTTTTGAATCAATTGAAGATATTAAACGTGAATCGCTAAGCGCATTTAACGCCATTACGGAAATGGACTTTAACAACAGTTTCGAGGATTGGAAAAAACGTTGGCCTAAGTTTATTAAGGTCAATGGGGATTACTTTGACTGGGACGACAGAGATTTAAAATAATAAATTAAGAATTTTAAAATTATGAACAAAGTCTTACTATTTTTTGCTCACAATAGTATAAAGCACAAACCGATTACCCTTATATGGCTGAGGATTTTTGATATTGAAAATTAAATATATTTTTTCAACAATAGTAAGTTTTCTTTTCAAGGGAATCTTCAACGAGAATGAATTGAACTGCGATGATTACTCAGAGAATACCTAAAAACCTGATAAGTAGTTTTTTTAAATGAATATGAAGAACCAATAAGAATTATTATAATAATAGTAAACGATTGGTAAGAGCTAATGCCTGCAGCGAATTTGAAAAGTGTACAAACTTATCAATGCTTAAGAGAAAATTCCCTCCTCTAAAGCTTAGAGAACTTACTCTGTTGCTCTAGGAAAATGTCTTAAATAAAAAACAAGAAATTATAAATTGTGTTTGGTTTCATTGAAATTTGAAAATGATGTTTAAATCTAAACAATAATAAGGCTACGCTTTTCTTTCTTTTTTTGCCATTTGGCATTCCCACACAACAATTAATAGCTTTGTTGAGACAATCGTCGCAATATTTATAAGCAATTACAAATCACGTTCAAATTTATATTCATTTATTGAGTAATCGATCAGTCAATCACTTATTTTTGACAGTCGTCAAATGTCATAGAGAATACTAACAGTCCCTTCTAGGTAAATGTAATTACCCATAGTGAAATATCAAATGAATTCATTAATATACTAGTTCATATTTAGAAATATTTGAATGAAATGGAATCAATTCGAAAAACATCAGACTTTTCCATTATTTTATTTAATATTTCAGTATTTATGTGGTATTCACTTTTAAAAATCTGAGTTTTTTTCAAATAAATTTTCCATATTTTATATTATATTATTAGTTGATGTATATTATTTGATAATTCAGATGTTGTTTTTCTTTATGAAAAAGTCATAATTTTTTAGTAAGTTTGAACTAGTGTAGATCTAGTATATTTCTGATCGAAATCTGCCAATAAAAACATCCAAATTTTACTCTGACAAACTATCTGCTTGAAAACCACTCCATAGTGTAGTTTTCATCTAGTTGATTTGACAGGCGGGCATTTATACTATATACATATGTTGGAATGTAAATTTAATTGCCTTATATGGACATATATGTGTGATAATGCGTATGCTATTTATATGCCCACATATACGGTTTTATGTGCGTCTAACTGCCTATATAAAATGTTTTATACACATTTGAAACCTATTTATTGAAATGGCGACATATTTCTATAATTCCGTTGTGTTTCTATGCTTATTTTCTTACATACATACTTATATGCAAATTTTCTACAATTATAAAAGTCATCAGAACGTGACTAAAATTTCTATGATTTAGAAAAGAAATAACAGCAAATCACACACTTAATAATTTTTTGTAAGAAAACATAAAGAGAACATTCCAAATTGTCTTCGGAGCTATTTTGAAACTATTTTTTCAAATTATTTAAGAAAAAAATTTCGAATCATTTAATTAGATTATAGTTAGATTCTAGTAACCGAATCAAGCTATATATATAAGGATTTAAGATTATAAATTTTCTTGAATAAATTTATTCGAAACTTATATAACATACCTGCCACTAAATGTGCAACTTTCTTTTTGGTATTTAGAAATGCAGTTAGATGTGATCACGAATATTTCAAACTCGCATATATACCCTTGTGCTTAGCTCAGTATTTATTTATTACATCAATATATATGTACATACATAACATTAAATAAGTCATTTATGAAAGGAGAATATCCATTCACGCTTTGTGAAAAATTGGTAGCAATATTGTCAAAGTTAACGGCGTTTGGAAGCATGTAGAAAATTGTATTGTTTATTTTGAAGTGATCGCTCAAAACTCATCGATATAAGAAATAAATGGGATAAGAATACCTTTACATTCTAAAAGCAAGTAAAAACGTTAAATTCGGCTGTAAGGAAGTAATAATACCCTTCAAAATTACAAAAGACTTTTTAAAAGAATTTGATTCAGAAATGTTCAGTTTGTATGACTGCTATAGCTATAGTGGCCCGATCTAAACAATTTCTTAGGGGATTGAAACATTGCTTTAGGTAATAATCCATACTAAATTTCGTGTAGATAACTCATCAAATAAAAAAGTTTTCCATACAAGCACTTGGTTCCGATTGAACAGTGTGTGTGGTAGCTATAAGCTAAAGTGATCCAATATCGGCGGTTTCGACAAATGAGCAGCTTCTTGAAGAGGAAAGGACGTGTGCAAAATTTCATATCAGATCAGATCGATATTTCAAAACTACGGGACTAACTCGTGTTTATACGCACAGACGGGCATCGACTCAGCGCGTCATATTGATCATTTATATACTTGTATGTATATATTTTATAGGGTCTCCGACTTTTCCCACAAACTTCGTGGCAAACTTAATATAAATTGGGAAATACAATCATACTTTTACAAATTTGTAACATCTTAATAAAAAAAAAAATATATTCGTACTTTTCATGTAAAAAATGCTAATATTTTTATGCCTTTGAGAAAAGGCTTAAGGTTCACTATATTTAAAACATGTTGGCGCATCCTACTTTCATATATGTAAATATATTGACATCATTTCCTTCTTCATCAAAATTATTCATACTTATATATAGTATGCATATACATCATAGTTTCAAAAGCAATAAAATCTCAACCATTTGTGGTGACATTTCTTTTCTGCAAAATTAGCGGTTTCTTTAAGTTCATTGCATCGTTCATTTCAGCCTAAAATAAATGCTATATGTAACTTGTGGCATGCTAATAAAATTAGTGGTTGCTAATAAACATTTTGGCGAATATATCCATAAATATAACATTGTTCATACATACTTCTCTGGAATGAAGTTGAATTTTACAAAGATTTCACTTTAAACTGCCGCCACATCAATCCGCAATTCTACGCTTTGAACTTGCTTGCTTATTTATAAACAAATTAGTAGAGGACTGTGAAACTCATTTGTTCTCATTGAGTTCTCATTAACACTTTTACGCCTTGTAGCAACCGACAAACGACAAAGTATTAAGCAATGGATAATAGCACGCGTGACACGTTTCTCCATAGTGATAATGTCTTTATAAGAATTTTAAATTTAAATTTATTTATAATGACGCCACACACATGCATACACTTATATATAAATGATCAAATACATTTTTATTAAATTTAAATTATTGTCTGTGCTATTTCAGAGACGATATTAACATTTCAAAATAATTGGAAATCATTATCATAATAATAATAGAAACCTTCATCTATTATAAAAGATTTTATGTCTGTCAACGTTTACGAGAGTTATTCATACAATTCGTGAATTATTGTATATTTTATGTTTGTAGTTTTTACTCTTAAACACAGTTCATTTCATTCTTGCGATTTAAATGTTCAGCGTGAAGAACTGAGTCGATTTAACAATGTGTGTCTGTCTTCATGTATGTCTAGTCCATCAGTTCTTGAGATATCGATCTGAAATTTTGCACACAACCATTTCTTCCAGAAATCTGACCATTTGTCAGACTAGTCGATCAAAATCTAGATCATGAGATGGTAGTGCTCGATCTCAATGCAGAATGTTCAGCTCGGACCACAAACTGGGGAACCTTTTTTATTTGACAATATACATATGTATCTTAAAGAAATTTGGCGTTCCAGTCTCCGAAGATATTGTTCTGGCATACCAACTAACCAATCAAAATTAAGAAAAGTTTTTTTTTTTTTATATCCTTCATGCTATAAGAATCCTCTTTTGAATGGTATATAACTCCTTTCTAGCTGAAGTTAACGTTCTTTATTGAGGCAAGCACTTACGCAACTCAGCCACCAATATTGCACAATATTTACAGTTGTCTCAAAGAAGTGCCTTTCCAGCCAGAGCGGTAGTAGTCACGCGAAATTTAAAGATAAGCTTTTATAGATTTTCTATATAAACACAAGTGTGTATGTTCATATGTAGGTACATACATATATGGTATCGGCTAACAAGCTCTTAAACTGCACCTATTTGATAATAAAAATCCAATTTGTTCAACCGCATACGTACATATGTGTGCAAGCATGTATGTATGTATGTAGGCATGTGCACAGATTAGACGTCATGCGAAACGGAAAACCATACCAGAATGTTAAGAAACTCTGTAACAATTGTACAAATACTCATTATTATTATCAAATATGAATGGTTAAATATTGAGTTAGCTTTAATAATAATGTGCGATCTAAATATAAATTTTTTATGCGAAAAATGCCTAGTTAATTATAACTTTTTTTATCATATTGACAGTTGCAATATAAAATAATTATGAGTTAATAAAAGAAAGTTTTGGCACAGAGCGCGGTTGTTAATAGTTACACTAAGTCATTTAAACATTTAGTTTTAATTAATTTATTCTTAGCTTTTTCACATTTCTGATTTGTAATTTGGCATTCAATGGCTGTAATAAAGATTTATGTTTGATTCTTCAAGTTTAATTGATAATATTTTTCGGTCGTCAATAATATTAAATATTATGATAATAAAAATCTGTTATGTTGGGAAATTTGACTTGTTTCCGGTATGAATACCAGTTAGACATCTGCAAAAATATATGTCAATGGTAAAAAGTGAACGAAATTCATAGTAGGTTTATACCCGTATGACTACGCTTTGCCCATCAATTTTTGCTATGTTTCTTTTCATTTTTTATTTTTTCTTTAACTTTCGTTCCAACCTGCTAAAATTTTTTTCATTTTCAAAAATTATTTACCCTGGTCTGAACTCGTTCTTTAGAAAAAATTGTTAAATATATTTTAAGTTTTGGTGAAAAATAATTGTGAAGATAATTATCACAATACTTCTTTTTTATCTTTCAGAAAGACCGGAGTTTCCATACCCTCAAGTTCTAGAAGCATTTTGAAAAAAAAAAATTTAAAGACTTCTGATGCAAAAAGAATATTGAAGAGGACTGCCTTGTCTGACATCGTCTTATAAACTTCGTATTAATTTTTACGGCATATTTGTATATCTACTGAACCAAACGCAAATTTTGGGGTATTGCAAAGACACACATTTTGAATTGAAGTCCCCACTCAAAGTCTCTATTTTACAGTTCTTTGTTTATTTAAGGTGTTGTATTGGTTTAGGGTTTTCAAAAAATCGTTTTTTATGCCAACATTTTTTTTTTAATTCTACAACACATCTAAAATATTGTCCACAATTTTCAAGTTGATGCGATTAATAGTTTCGGAGACACAGTCTTGAGAACACGTGCGCGCGAGGCTAGTTCGGCTAAGTGCGCCGTCTTTAAAAGCGTTTTTCTCGAAACTGTGTTTTTGAAGACGGTTGGCAGGATTTCTTGAGAACTACTCAACCGACCTTCATGAAACACAGTCTTTTGAGATACATATCTTAAAGATTTGAACGAAGGATTTGTTTTTCGATTACAGCTATTTGAAAAAAAATTCGCGAAATTTTCGTTGAAATTTAAATTTATTTTTAAATTGTCTACCAAAAATTCCAATTTCAGTTTTTTTTTTCCTTCGTCCAAGTTCTAAGTTAAGGTTTTGACTAAATCAGGTATTTTTTCACTTTAGATGAGGATGATGATAAGGAGTTAACTCGAGCGAATCTTTTTTCCGAGTGGTCACCGGAATTGGCGTCGCAATAGCGGAGTCTAAATTATTTGTTTCCAAAAATTTAAATTTTTTCTTGTTAATAGTGTGTGTTTGTAACAAAAAAAAATTCTAGTTAAATATTTAATTTTTTATATGAGAAAAAAAAAAATTAACAAAAGGCTGTTGCAACCAATTTATCAGGCAACATGCATACAAATTATGATTGCTTTTTGAAATAAATAGTGTGTCTGCACGAGTTCGCCGAATATTTAAAATTTTTTTATTACAAAAATCAGTTTTTCACAAATAATTTAGATGAAATAAATTTAATTTAAGCAACAGTCGTTAATGGCTTGACAGTAAGAATTTTACTTGTTTTACAACCCGCAAGTAATAACTCATCCCTTTATATTAATTGCAAACATTGTAAGTTTTACAAAAATGCAAAATATCTACAAACGAATTGAGCAAACGTGATTTTTTCCAAATAAAGCAAAATGTTTGCGAAATTAACGACGTTTGTTTTTATAAAATCGCACAACATTCCTTAGAATTGTTTCGAAGCACTTGAAATATTTTATCAAAAATAGCACACTTGTGCAAAGCAAGAAACCACTTCTATGTTACTGAATGGGATCGGTTAACAACAATTCATATACATCTGTATTACACGCAACAAAAATTAATAATAACTTGAAAAGTCTAAAATGCCAAAAAAAAAATCGAAAAAATCAAACTTAAAATTTTGTTACAAAAATTTGCATGGCAATAAGGAACTTTAGATCGATTAGCGGTTTACTAAAGCAATAGACATAATTATATGTATGTACATATAACGTCATTACATACATATACAAAACATAACTGCAACAAAAATTTGTGTGGAAATAATAAAGAAAGGAAGAAAAAGCAAAAATTCTGAAATTAAAATTTCCAAAAACATAAAAAATAATTCTCACTCAATATTTAGGTAGAAATTTGCACAACTATTACACTCGTACCACAAATATTTTTTATCTATTTAAATTTAAACTACTTCAAGCACTTGTCGCAAATTAATTAAAAATTCAAGTTAACGGGATTTTCTTTGTACCTTTGCGACGATTATTAGCTTATTGCAGGCTTCGCAGAAAATACACGCACGTCTTCACACAAAGTCTTATTGATATGAAATAAAATCGAATTTCGAATACGCCGCTGCTGGAGGATTTATTCAACTAACAACACCTGTTGATCCGCAGTGAGCTGCTTGGCGTTGTGTGCGCTTTAACGTTTAAACAAATACTACACAGCAATGAAAATTCGCACAAGCCAAGCCAACGCGACAGCAACAGCAAAAGCAAAAGCACAACAACAATAAATACAGAAAGTTAAAACGCTGGCGTCAGCGGCGATGGCTGCGGCAGCAAATGCCGATAGCAGATGAACAACAGCGATGACCACAGCTATCGATAGCGCCAACAGCAGCAGTAGATGAAACAAACAACAATAGCAAAAACAATATTTAACAAAATATACATACATCGTTGCTAGTGACAATGTCACTAACATTGTCATTGTTGTTATTTTTTTTTCGAAGCCTCACAACTCCCCAAACCCCTACAAAAATCGTCCTCCCCTTACCGAATCCCCCTCCATGTTCATAAAAAGTGTATGTAATTAAAAAAGGCATGAAAAATGAAATTAAAATTATGAGCAACATACAATCATGTTGTTGTAAAGCACTGTTTACTTTTGTTTTTGCAACTACTGGTGTTGACTGCTATCTTTAACACTTTTACCGCTAGCATTTATGTGCACTTATACATATGTGCTTATCGTTTGTTTGTTAGGGCAACGCATGCAGCAGTTGTCGTTTTGCCGCTGTTCTGATTATTATTGTTGCTCCAATCTCCTTTGGCTAATCGCGCAAGAGCAGGAACTTTAAAGCTACTGTTTGCTTACAAATCTGGGCGAGAATTTTGTGTTGTTGTAAATAGTTTTGATTGTGAATTTGACTATGAGTAATTCGAAGAAAGAGTAAATTTCAATTGCCTTATCTGTTGCTGCGAAGGTCATCCCTTTTCTTCTTTCTTGGTTGTTGTTAATTTTTGTGGCGTTGTACAAGAATTTGTAAAGACGTTGAGAAAATAATTTATTGGTTAAATAATTTCTATTAAAAGACACACTACTAAGGATAAGGGGGAGCAGCGGCATAAAAATATACCATTAATGGCATATTATTATATCCAGAACAGGGTATTTTAAGTTTACCACTAAGTTTGTAATAGTCAGAAGAAACCATACTGCATACAATATACCACATAAACGGGTTACCAAAAAAACCACATGATGTTAAAATGAGATAATTCACTCAGAGCTTTTTGTTAAGTCGATAATTTTATGCCATTTATGATTTGAACAAAATGTCTGATAACTTCTAAATGTTTACATGTGATTTTGGCGATCCGGTGCAGCATTTTGGCTTTGGTGCGCTGAATCTTGCTTCGAGCTCTCTGAGCATTGCTGGTGTATTGGCGCAAGCCTTTGATTTAACATACCACCAGAGGAAATATTCTAGAGACTTTAATTCGCATGATCTTCGCGGCCACTTCACTGGACTTTCCCAATCTTTGCACGGAGTGTGAATATGTTCAAGCGTTAAACATTAGGCGACATACCGTCTTGTAGGAAATAGAGATCATTCGCGTCAATTTAATCAAATTCCGGAAAATAGTCGATCAATATTGCGTTACAACGTGAATGGTAACGGCACTTCCAGTCTCATTTCGAAAGAAATAACACCCGATGTTGTCATCATACCACACTCTGCACCAAACGGTCTAAATTTGGGAATGCTATTGCATTTCTTAAACCACACGACAACTTGTCTTACACCAATAGTAACAATTTGTTTTGTTGACAAAGCCGTTAAGCCAAAAATGTACCTAATTTAAGCAGATGATTTTCGACGAAAGAGCTCTTACAGTATCTATCCGAGAACGTAAATATGCTTGACAATACGGGTGTTGGACAATTTCCAATGAAATGACAGACTTTACTGAACACACTGACACAGTTTGACACAAATCCGAAAACAAACATGGCTGCCGCAAGCTGCTAAAATCACGTAATCTCTATTGGAAGACACCGTATATAAATTATCAGCCTGAGGAAATGAGTCATATTTTTAGATTTAGTAATATCCGTCTGTTTCTTTATACGCGAACTAGTCCTTCAGTTTTTGAACTTTCTATCTAAAATTTTGAACATTTCGGGCCATTATAACATATACAATAGAAAAAGTTTCTATTTGACGAGATATCTTCACGCCATACGAGTACCAAGGCATATTTTTTGGAACAATGGAAACACTCTTTAGATGGAATTTCTAAAATATAAAGTTGCCATAAATATTGACCGATCCAAATTGAATTAATGTTAAGAATCTTTTGTATTCATAGGGTATTTTTAACGTTTCAATTATTTCCTTCAAATGCTCAATTTATATGTTTAGATACTACATGGGCCGAAAAGTGCCTGTCCTTTGATGACGTCACGCTACGAATAATCAATATGTATTGTTATTATTGTTCATCCAACCGATCTCAAGTTATAGGTTAACATCATTGCTACTCAAAGAAATGTAAGGGTCATATCATGCTCGAATTTTCACAAATAAAAAAAAGATAAGCCAATTAATTGAGAAAATTATGTTATGAACTATTCTCCCATCTACTAAATTCCTCTTTCCAAATTTCTAAAACTGGTCGGTTGAAGAAACGTCTGCTCTGAAGCAACTCAAAGTTTATATTAAAACCGTATCGTAATATGGAAAGATCGTTACAATGACACCACAAATTCTTTTATTAGTTGCTATGAACAACGATAGGTGGAATTTATGTGTTATTGATAATCACATTTCCAGTATTTTCTCTATTGTAAAAATGTAGCAAATATACTACTTTAAAATCGATCAACTATAATACCAGGTAAGTTAATTTGAATATTCATACATTTTACAACTAAGTACGCTTAGTCCATAAATTCGGGCATGACTGAACGTATTCAAATTTTACCGTTAATTTCAGCTCATAAATCAAATTTTTAAGTTACGCATTTCGAACAAGAGTAAAAAATTTATATCTTTATTATAGTTTGTATTGATGTCAACCACCTTTTGGTTGGCACCATTGAGGGAACATCGAATTCCGTGTACAAATTATGGTAAACATTACGCTGATATCTTATCTCATACGGTAAGCGTTAAATATGCATGTTTAAGCACTCAAACTGATTTAATCAACGCTAAATCAGAAAAAAAAAAAAAATCGTTTACATAAGCATTATCAGCAATATAGAAAGGTGTGTGGATACGTCAAGCCCATTGATAGCCTACTCCCTAAATAATTCGCTCTTATGATCGTCAATGAAAGTGTTTGGGCTTTAATCAGTTTTATACCCAACGTCAAAATGTCATTGAGGAATGTAGGGATTTAAGCAAGAGCTTGTTATTTTCCTATAGATATGTTTAAAAGTAAGCCTTACAAGTGTTGTCTACAGTATTAGAGTAATCTATTGGAATAGAACCAAAGACATCGAAAAAATTGTATATAATATATTTTTTATCTTTCAACCCCAAACAAAAAAAAAAAAAAAAAAAAAAAAAAATACAAAAAAACGTGGGGCAGTAGATTTCGGTTTTAGAGTAGAGTAGATTAAGTATGTTACGAATTTTGTAAAACCCAGAATAACACGCTAGAGACCTTATAAAATGTATACAAATAGTATTATACATAAATGATCAGCGTTACGATCTGAATCCATTTAGCCATGTGCCTCAGTATGTAAGTGAACTAGTCCTAATTTTTGAGATATACATATACCTGAAATTTTGTGCACATCCTTTTTCTTGGACCGCTTGGACCGAAAAAAGTCAAACTCTTGTTTGGAAACCATTTTTATTTAATAAGGTGCAACCTAGGTTAATTTTTTTTTTCTTGTTTTACTGTTGGGCATAATCATATTTGCCATAAATAAATTCAGGTGTGTCTGTTGAACTCTCCCATAGTTTGATTATTCTTTATTTATTCTCAAATGAAATGAAAAGGCTGCGAAGCTGACTGCGCCTTTGTATGTGTACTTATCTACATAAAATTGTGGGCATTCCTTTTATCTTTATTCGTCACTTTTGGGTTTCTTTTTGTTAGAGTAAAAAGAATTGATAAAAAAATCATAATTTTCTATAACTGTGGAAAGTTTTTCTGTTTACTTAAGAGCTATGCAGTCTTTTTTATAACATGTTCTAAAGCTTGAAGCGATTTATTTTTTAATTTCTTTATGAAAAGTGTTGCCACCATGTTTGAAATGAAATGTCATTCTCACAGTAGGGTAGTTGTAAATATTAATAAAAAATAAAAGTTAAATTATTTTGTGTACTTAAAAATTTTGGAAAAATAAAATTCAAAATTTTTGAAAAAAGTTAAATCTTTTTGGAAAAACATTAAAAACTTTGAAAAAAAATTTAAAAAATTTGAAAACAAACGAAAACTTTGTTAAAAAAATTAAAATTAAAAAAAAAAAAATGTTGCATATTAAGAAGTTCCACTTTGGTCGATCTCAGTCGTTCAACTTAAAGGATCAAATTTCATTTGTGAGTACTTTATATAAGCTCTATAGAGCTTTCCATGTTTAAGGAAAACTATTCACAAAATTTCCAAACACCACGCTTATCTTTCTTATTGAGTAAATTTTCATAATCACAAAAGCTGAGAATTTTTTTTTTTTTTAATATTGTTTTACAACTTTCATTTCGAACAGGGTTAAAAATGATTTTTGGTTTTTAAAGTAATATTTATCGCAATTATATTACAAAAGATCGTACAGCTCTATTTAAACTCTTATTTATAACTTTACAAGTTTTCCTTATCTCATACGAATAAACATTTTTCATATAATGTAGAGTAGTGCCAGAAAGACGCTTACATCAAAAATTTTGTATTACATATTTAAAAAATTGCACACAGTGCGCTGATTACAACTTTACATATAGTATGTATGAAACATTAGCATATCTGCCTACCTTCAGGCGCATGGGTTGAAGTCACTGTTGTTCACAGCAGAGAAAATTCGCTTAGCACAGGCACAAACCGGACTTACCTTTCATTTTTAAGCCAACATTCGCATCACACCGGCCTTCAAACTGCACCATGCAGATAAAGTACAGTAGTAATTCGATATATGTCCTTTGAAAACAGTTAAGCGAATAGAAATTTTGGTACCAACATTATTTCCTGTACTAAGGCAGGCTATCCACTTTAACGCCATTAAGATATCTTAGTCAATATTCGAAACAGCGAGTTTGCAGCTAAGGTCATGCAACTATTTCGTTAATTTTTTCAGAATCAAGTTCTTGGATAGGAACACTAAGGGACGATGTAAATTGATCCCATACATTTTTATACAATACCATATGTTATTTTATTTTATTATTAATGGGTTTTTAATAAGAGCGCTACAAAGCTGTTTGGGATATCAATTTAATTCTTTATTTCTGTTAAAGTAGGGGGATGTTCGAGTCTCAATCAATCGAGTTTTCAAGCATGAATTGGCCGATATGTTTCACGTTCAATTGTGTCATTCGGTGTGTAGCTTAGGTGCCGTCCTGCTAAAAACTACATATTGTGCAAGTCCATATCATCCAATTCGAGCCGAAAATATTATTTTATCGTTGACTGGATTGTTGTTTAGTTGACAGCTTTTGGCTGAAAAATAGCCGGATTCTTTTCGGTTATGTGGTCCCACAGACGTAGGTATGGGAGCATTAAATCTATTAGAATCTAATAATGTGTACTCCAAGGAATTCTTTCAGCTAAGGCTTAAATTTAAGACGTCCTTATGATTATACATTTGTTGATCAATTTATTTGGTTCAAAGATCAATTTATATGCTTTTGAACCGTAATAAATTATACATAAATTTAAAAACATGCTTAAAAATTAAAGAAAAAAAAACTATAAAAAATGTAATATGCACTTTTAGTATTTTTCTTCAAAAAGCATAACGTCCTTCTCTTCTTTGGAACCTTCTTCAGTGTTCTGCTTCTCTTCATCAAAGATTTTAAGATTCTTTACCAAATACCAAACGCCGCAATCAAAAACGGTGCCAACAAAAATGAATGCACCTGCCGTTAAATTGAGAACGTATCTGAAATGATAGAGTAACATATAAATAAAAAATAAATTTGAAAATCATTACAATAACAAAAAAAAGTTCATTTCTGAGGAAAAATATTAACCCACCTCATAGAGAGTGGATCGTATAGCCAGCAATTGCCTTTATTGCTGCACGTCTTGCCCCACACCAAACACATACTATCCAACAGCCAGCCAAAGAATATCGGAGCGGGTATAAAGGACAGCATGCAGGCCAACATCATGCCAAAGCCCATGGCAGCGGCTTTATCCTGTTCCGACACACAACGCACAGTAACCAAGAAGTTGGAGGCGCGTCCAGTAGCACCGATGAACTTTAACAGACACATGACTGACAAAAACAACACAAATTGCTTAAAACAGTTAACGGGACAAGCGCCTGGGGTGGCGTAACCACCGAATGCGGACTGTTAAAGAGAAGAAAAGTTTATTTAAGATTATTAGAGCACAGATGTGAAAGAAAGACATGAATGCTAACACTCAGTTCCTCTTGTGTTTTTGTTGTCGTAGAAACGGTTGCAGGTGAGAGAAATGTGCCGTCATTTGTTATACTCTCTGTTGTTGTTAGAGCTTTTATTGTTTGTGCTTCGTGCATTGCATTATTGGAGCTTGTGAACAATTCGCTCTCTGTCAAATTCAGAGATTCTAAAAATGAGCGCTTAACATGATTCGGCGTTGTAGAAGCTGTAGATACACAGCCGCAATCAGTAAAAGTCTGAAATAAATTTTATATTTGAATAACTTCTAAATTGAAAAACAAAAGTGTGTGGTTTATAATAAAAAAATAATTCAAATATTCACCTTGGCACCGCTGTCATCGGTTATTGAACGCCTACAACCGGCGTGGCATGGCGATATATAGGTCATATTATTCTGGCCGCAAACTGGTGAAAAGGGCACATAATCGCAATAACATGCGGAGTTGCAAGTGGCAACGCTATTAGGACCACTAAAATTGAATACAACAGAGCTACGTAAATATAACTGTTGAAATAGTGAGCATTCCATAAATACCTCGCCGGTATATTGACAACCATCGACTGTTCATTTCCTGGACAACCAATAAAAGCATAAGCAATACAACCGGCAACGGATAGCAAACCAACGAGAACATTCCACGCGGCCATATAACGAGCGCTAGGCTTAAACTTCGATATGACAAAACCGGAAATGAGTACGCCTAGAGCGGAGAAAGCCAACGCCACGGTGCCGGTGACCATGCTAGTAATATAGAGTAGATAATCATATAAAATAATTGTGATTGTGTAGTTGGTTATCTCGCTTACCTCGACGTCGCAGCCGATTGTCGATATTGTACCTCAATATATTTCGGTGTAAAAATCCAATAAGGCGTGTAACCGAAATAATAGAAAATTGAAGATATATTATTACAAATCAGCGTCTTATTCGTGGCGAGGCGTTTAAATGTGACCACCATATCACGTATAGAAGCTTTGGCTACAACAGGTTCTTCACTTGCACCGGCTTTCAATGCATTTGCCTCTCTCTGTTTGCGTTCCTCTACAAGACGGCGAGCTTTTGCGCGTGGCAGTTCTTGTGGTAACATGCTGAATATTAAGCCGGATATAAAGAGCGCAGAGCCGAGCAGCAGCCAACCCATCCACCAGGCACCTAACCAACGCGGATCTTTATTATTTATTAATGGTTTCAATTGCGGTGCGATATAGACACGGAGGCAGAATGAGGCCAAAGAGTAGCCGATGGCGGGGCCCAGCATGTGGAAGAAATATGACAAGCCTAGAAAGCGAGAAGGAAGATAGAATTATAAACTTTGTAATATACTGTAGTTAAGAAATGAAGAAAATTGTAAGTGATAAAAAAATATTGCTATATTTGGACGCTGGTTTTAATTCCATTAATGTTGTATGTCTTGACTTTATTTATATATTTTCTGAAGGGCCTTTTCATGGTTTTTATTGAAGCCACCTTTACTGCAATAAGGGAGTTCTGCATTGACCGAAACAAATGATAGTCCGTTGGTGCAAGGTCAGGGCTATACGGAGATTGCATCAAAACTTTCCAGCCGAGCACTCCCTATATGTCCCGAGTCATCTAAGAAATGTGTGTTTTCTAGCGTTGTCCTGATTGAAGACGAAGCCCTCTCTGTTGATCAGTTCTGGTCGTTTCGATTGCTTGCATCACTAAAATATAGAATCAATCGTTCGTCGAGGCTGGAGAGGCTCATAGTGAATGACTGTTTTTCAAATTCCACCAAACAGCATAACCTTTCACCACGCTCGTACCATGATCTTTTTCGCACATGATTGTCGTATTTGATCCACTTTTCGTCTCCTGTTACCATTCACTTCAGAAATGGTTAGATTTCATTTCGTTTCAGCAAAGATGTTAATTCGGTCCATTAAATTTTTCACAGACAATTTATGTGATATCCATACATCAAGCTTTGAACCATTTAAAAAATTTTGTAGCTAGTCTGTTTTAAATGGTTCAAAACTGTTTGAGGATGAGTGTTAAGTTCTTTCGCGCTGCCATGGCTGCTTATGTGACTGATCAAACTTTTCCATAATTTCAACGATAGGTCGACCAGAGCGAGCTGCCTCATTCACATCGAAATTTCCAGTACGCAAGCGAGCGAACTATTGTTGTGCTAAACGAACCGATACAGCATCGTCTTCGTAAACTTCACAAATTTCATTGATAGTCTCTTCTCTTTTTTATACAAAAATTTTAAAATAAAGATAATTCCTTCATTATTTTCACACATCTTTAAAGAGTGGTAACATTTTTTCAACTTCTCCGATTTTAATTTTTGATTGGTTAAATGAAGTTTAAAATCTCACCTTTCCAACGCTATATGGTATGACACAACGTGATTAGTAACACTGCAATTATACGACTGCAACGACATTTATTGACAAAATACGAAATTACTTTTTTCACTACCCAATATTATACTAAAAAAATAAGCAATTTGGTAGAACTCCATCTTTGGGAGCACGAAGAAACTCCATTTGTTAGACACTCTGTAACTGAAGGGTCGAAATCGTCAGAACACAAAAGGTAGCGAACATATTGAAAGTTAGACAAACATTTATTGAGAGCTGCGGGAAACAAGTGCGGTACAAATTTACCTTTTTCGGTTATCTTAAAGCCAGTGAGGAAGAGAGAGATAGAGAACGGATAGATAGGATACAATTCCTCCCGGATCCAAAGTTCTCAAGGGTAGCCCCGATGCTTTGCAACAATTTCTTTCATAATTTGTGCTTCAACAATTCATTACAATCATCCTCGATGCCCGATTTTATTTTTACTAATGTTCTAATCTTTACAACAGAAAATGCATCAACTGCATGTTTTCGCTAATTACGCGGATAAGACACTTAACTACTCCGACTTTTTAACTGACTCACTTGTTATGTTCACAATAAATAAACTATTGTTGACGTTACCTCTCAGAAGAAGGCTATCATAATATCAATATCATAGATTTTCCTCTTATCTCGCTTTATAACAACTCCAATCCCTTAACAAATAATGCATTTTATGCGAATTTTTATTTGTTCTACAATAACAACTTGACGTACTTACTTAATAGAGCTGGCGTTTTAGACTTCTTCGTATTGTCATCCATGTAGGATATGCCGAGTGTATAGTAAAGTCCACCACCAATGCCAGATACGACTTGTGCCAGAAAAAGTACCGCCTGTGGTGCGAAATTACCCTCTTCAATCGTACAAGCGGTCTCATTGCTGCGATCACGGCATAACTCCTTGGCGCGTTGCTTTTCCAACACATCCTGAGTGGTATTTTCATTAACAACGCCACCAAATTCGGCTGTAAGTGCGAGAGCGTCTTTGCCGGGACCATAAAGAAAGTGCGGGGAGGCATTTAGCACGCAGAAACCGACAAATGTCATAATGCCTGTGTGGATAGTTCAGTGGCAAATAAATTTCAATATTTTATAGTCTATTGTTTTTCACTCACCAAATCCGATCCAACGCGGTCGATGCCCCTTACTGGCGTAGTAACTAAGCATAGCCGATACAGACATTTGAGTGAGATTATTTCCAATCGAAATTATGCCTGTATTCTTTGAAGGTATCTTGAACCGTTTTTCAAGTGTGGTCAGCGTGCCATTGAAGTAGGCATAGGTCATGGAGAGCACGAAGCCCACTAATCCATAGAGTATTACATATGTTGTTTGATTGGCGAATCTGACACAAAACCACAACAAAAAAAAAATAATAATAATAATACAATAGAATCTAGATCGACTTTTCAAATATTTAAAAATCCATTTTTCTGTTACTCACCTCTGGAAGAATGTGCCTTTGAAAAACCAAAAACCACATCTGACATCATCAGTTAACGGCATATCCCGTTCAACGGCATCGATCTCTCTTTTATTGCTATCAGTCGTCTCTTCAGCACTTCTAGGTTGTTCCTGTGTACACTCTTCTATTGGAGCTTCGAATCGCGTTTCAGTTAGCAAATTAAGTTCAACAGCACTATCCTTTCGCGCATCGGTTTTCAATTTATCATCCATAAGTTGGACCATTTTTGCATTATGGGTGGGCGTGTTAGACGCGTGGCGACACAGTTGCTGGAGCTAACTGAGGCTGTGAATTGGCAGACTACTGTTTTCATATGAAACTTAAATGTCATTTATCATATTTGATGATATCTCAATTTGTACTATCTTAAATAATGCATTATCTTAATTATTAATTGCGTTGTGCAGTTTAATGGAGCAAGCTGTAAAGTATATAAGGTGCAGTTTTTAATTGTATTAGTAAATTATATTTGTGGATAATGAAACTTTGGACGGATTGCTAACATTCTGATTTATGTATAGAGCACCTTCTGCGTCAAGTTCTCCGACTGCGAGACGGGTGTTAACTCCGATAGCGGCAAGGCAATGCCAGCGTTGAGTTCGCTGACTGTTCGCTCAATATTAGTGAGGAGGTCAAGCATTGTTATTATCCGTCTCGTTTGAAGCGTAATCGTTCTGAAAACTAGAAAGCCGATGAGCTCGCAAAGTTCTGCAGTCTCTTTTCCCAATTTAATTTAATTGGGTACGATCTGGTGGTTCGTTATCTCTTGCATTCTAGCAATGGGTTTATCTAACTCGAGTTATCTCAGTCTCAGTCAATGACTACTTTCTGTGCGACTACGAGATTTTTCAGGATATTCATTGAAATACTTACTTTCATTGTTTAATAGACATACGCACATTTGTATAGCAGAGCTAATATTGTCACCACCCGCAAGTTTTCAAAGTTATAAGCTGTAATGTGAGATGGAAACCACATCGACTTATTCCTCCATTCTCTAGCTTTTGAAACATATCGGTAGTCATACTTTAGAGGAATCGAGTGAATTTATTGGAATTGACAACAAACCGCGACAGGCTTAAAGATAAATGAAATAAAGATAATAAATAAGCTGATAGTTCCGATCACTTTAGGCAACAGAAAGGCGCTTTTGGCTGTCCAAGTGACATCGAATTATTAATCCAATGTAATTCTGACACATTTGTTTCTTTTTATGAAATGTGCTGATAGTCGAGTAATATAATTGTTTTTTCACCAGAGCCCAATTATGTGGTTTATTTACGGCCTTTGTACGTTAGATAGACCCTAGTTCGTTTATGGAAGCCAGTAAAGAGTGAACAATACAAGCTGTTTACGCCAATTGTCGATGATTCAGTTTTTGGCTGTATCGCGCTGAATATTGTCTACGAAATACTCGAGCATTTAATGAGAAATTAATCTAAAGACGTTAAATCGCATGATCTTGGCGGTCATTTGCTTGGGCCGTTCCTCAAAATGAACAAGTCGTCAAATTTTGAACTTCCTTGCTTTATATTGTCTGTCGTCTTCAGTCGTTCACGACGTTGAATCGACGTATTCGAATTGGCCGAAATACTGCCCTGAATGTCAGCTATAAGAGCTCAGAGCTTTTCTTTGGCGAATAGGTGGCACAATTTAGTGGGGATTATAATCATTTTCGAATTTGAATAGCACTCAGAAGAAAACCGTGGTTTGTGAAAAGGTCTCTTACAGTAGCCCCCGGAGAACGTAAATTTGCGTAATAGTCGATCCATATTTCTTAAGAAATTATGTCAGTGGACGCATACATTTCTTTTCAACAAAACGACGCCACTTCCCATACATCGCATCAATCTGTGAATTTATTGAGAGAACACTTCTGTGAGTAGATTATTACATGTTTTATGCCGGTCGATAGCCATTAAGAATGTGTGATATCACATTTGTATATAAAGTCTAAAGTCTATGCGGAGAACTGCTCTTCCATTCAGGCCTTGGAACGTGTCATTCGTCAATTGCCAGACGAAAATTAGACTAAACGGATGGACAATCTGAGAAATAGCCGGAGATAGTCTTCAAAAACACAAACGCTAAAGATGTTCTTCAAATGATGATCAACATTCCCCTTCAAATTTGAAGATTTTGTGTTTTTCTTTAGAAAAGTAAGAAACCTCGAAATTGATCACCCTTTATTAGGATTTTATTAATGCTTTTTTATTACTTCTCAAGTCTTATAAATGAGTTACGTATTTGACTGTAAATATTTTTTGGTAAATAAATCAACAGTTTTAAAATTCTTATTTTATTGAGAATGAAGTAAATGTATTTTTGAATGTATGTATGTACAATTTTAAACTAAGGTTAAACACATAGATTGATACATTAAACTTAGCTATTAATACTTCATTCTTAGAAATTTATAAATTGCACACAATTAACTGTTGATATACATACGTACGGGGATATAATACAGGATGTATTTACTAATCATAAAGTACAACAAATAATTCACGTAAATATATATAAAAAATTATTTAGCAAAGGCTTTGGTAAATTAGCATACTTTTGTTTTATTCCTTCAGTTTATATACAAAATGAGCTAGTTATTTACTAAATATACTTGCAATAACATTGTGT
>NW_017534630.1:1223338-1280659 GCF_001853355.1 Bactrocera latifrons
AGCATTTATATATATATATTTTTTTTTTATATATTTTTTTTTTTTGGTTTTTCAACATACTTATTTCCCTTCTTAAGCTGTCTCTTATACACATCTAGATGTGTATAAGAGACAGGTATATATGTATATGTGTGTTTTGTAGGCTTAGTGTTAATATCCAAATTATCCAAAAAAAAAAAAAAAAAAAATATATAGAAGATCAAGTATTTGTATTTACATGTCTACTTAGTATATACGCCAGCCACACTCACAACCAAACTAAACGCACTCACAAACAGACGCACACTCTCATAAAATGAACTAGCTTCTACTATGTTTATGCTCAGTGAAAATTATGCTTCCAAATCCTTTATTGAATTCACTTCTTCCTCATGCTGCACAACATTCATTTCGAAATCTTTCACCTCTTCGTCGAAGATTTTTAGATCTTTTACATAATACCAAACACCCCAATCGAATAGAGCGCCGATAGCAACAAATACCGAAGCGGTTATATTGAGTGTGTATCTGGGAGAATTAAAAAGTTTTATGATTAAAAAATTACTCAAAGAACTTAATTAATATTCAAAAGAGATGATTACCTTAGCGATTCAGGATCATAAAGCCAACAATTGCCCTTGTTCGTACACGTTTTTCCCCACACCAAGCAAAGACGATCGAGCACCCAACCGAAGAAGATTGGACTGGGTATAAACGCTAACATCGACATCATCATCATGCCGAAACCCATTGCGGCGGTTTTATCCTTTTCAGATACACAGCGTACCGACACCAAGAAGTTCGAAGCGCGCCCCGTAGCGCCGACGAACTTCAGACAACACATCACCGATAGGAAGGTGACGAATTGAGCGAAACAGTTTACCGGGCAGGCGCCAGTTATTGCCTGACCGCCGAGTACAACCTGAAAGTATATTAAAATATAGTTTTCTAATTGGTAGTGTTTTATAACCGTGGAGTCTACTGACATCAGGAAATGTCGTGCTCAGCGTTGTGGGTAAAGATGACGCTTCTGTTGTGGTGGGCCACTCTTCGGGCATTATCGTTGTGGTGAAATTTTCATCATCCTCAAATTCCTCTGATTTTAAATCCATAACTGTGAGACGTTGAAATAGAGGTTTCGAAGTCTTATTGCGGCTGTCATTAGGTATGCAAGAGCAGTCGTAGTACTGTCTCTTATACACATCTAGATGTGTATAAGAGACAGGTAGTAAATCTGAAAATGGAAGAGAGAGTGAAAATAAGTTACGGTTGTGTTTTATAATTTAAAAAAATATATATATATATATATATATTAATAATTAGTAAAAAAAAAGTTAGTCAATTTATTATTTCGATTATTACCTTCCTTCCACTGGCAGTTTTGTATTGTTTCTTACAACCCGCATGACATGGTGAGATATAAGTCATATTGTTCTCTCCACATACTGGTGAGTAGCGCACATAATCACAATGGCATTCCGAATTGCAGGTGGGTGTGCTGTTCAGAGCGCTATATTTTTACGAAAAATATTTTATTTTTAGTTTCAGACTTCAGTTATATAATATATCTTATATTGCAGTTACCTGTCATGTATATTAACAATAACCGATTGTTCATTACCAGGACAACCGATAAATGCATACGCCAGTATACCAGCTACTGTCAAGAAACCCACAATCACATTCCAGGCGGCCATATAGCGTGCTCGGGGCTTATAGTGCGATATTACAAAGCCCGATAATAAAATACCTGCGGCGGAGAAAGCTAGCGCAACTGTACCAGTCACCAAGCTGTGGAGAAGTTGGAAGAATATAGTAAGAAAGTGAGAAGATTTGCTTAAAAATATTTTTATTATAGAGATCTCAAGATTCGTTAAAAACATTGCTTTTGCTTGGTTAACCATTGAAAGCAAACCAACAATAAAAACAACTTTTCCCGAATCAATATAAATGGGAAGTTTCAATGGAATTAGCCTCTCCGGAGCAGTTGAATAAGTTGATCTGAAGGGAAGTTAGGAAACAGTTTCCAAAATTTCTGATGGCTATGAATATTTTTTGAAAATGTGGAGTTTTTTTATACAAAAGAGCTTGAGATAGTTATTTAGGTTTTTGTTTTCATAACATTTGAGGAAAATCTAAGGAATTTATTTTAAGAAATATTACTTGGCCAATCAAAATATAAGTTCCAAATGGGCATTCGAGGAAGAATAAAGCAATCTAACAACGTCCGATGCCTTTACGTATGATTGAGATGTAAACCGTTTCAGGATAAAAAAATTTCCTATTTTAACATAATGAAAATTCTTTAGCGGGGTTTAGACCTATTTAAATAACAACAGCCATCTCACTTATTCGTACCCACCTCGAAGTCGCTGCCGATTGCCGATATTGTATTTCAATATATTTCGGTGTGAATATCCAGTACGGTGTATAACCGAATAGATAGAAAACCGATGAGAAGTTATTACACATCAAGGTTTTATTTTTTAAAAGTCGCTTGAAAGTTGTCAACATATCCCAAAATGAAGCTTTGGCTTCCTCACTCGGTTTTTCCTCCATTTCCGCGGTCAATTTATTCTTCTCTGTTGGCTCTTTGATGACATTCTCTTCATTTTCCTTCAATGCATTACGTTTACGACGCTCCTCTTCGACCATACGTCTTGCCATAGCGCGCGGTAATTGTTTCGGAAACATTGTGAGAAAAATACCCGATACAAATATCATACCACCAATCACCAGCCAACCTAACCACCAAGCGCCCAGCCAACGTGGATCTTTGTTATTAATAACCGGCCGCAAATTTGGCGCGATATAGAGACGCAGGCAGAAAGATGCGAGCGCATAACCGAATGCTGGTCCCAACATGCGTAGAAAGTAGGATAAGCCTAAAAGTTGGGGAAATCAAATGGAAGTTCATTAATATATATTTTTTTATGGAAAATGTGTTTGGTAGCAATTAAATTCATTTGTACTACATTCTGACATTAGCTGTCAGAAACTTATCTTATTTGCTCGAATCTAATGCACTTCAATAGCAATGCAGACAGGCTAACCGATACAATTTCAATATTTACATATTCTGACTGTCGTTTATAATAAAGTTTATACATTTTGATGCATAGTCTTGTTATAAAAGGTGTTAGTACAAATTTTACATTTTACACCTTTGCTCTAAATTTAGTTTAATAAATAACCATGCAATAAAGATTAGAAGTCAAGCTACTTATTCCATAAATTTACGCTTGAAGAGCGCCTTTGTTTATCTAAAACTGTTTTTGTGATAATTCGTTATCAGCTTCTGTATCTCAAATGTTATTTAACACTAAACTGACTTTGGCATTTTCTTGCAGCATCTAATGTAGCCGAGCAGAATGCTAAGCGTGATAAGGATTTTTTGAAGATAACATTTTTATGTTTACAGAACCAAATACCATAGTTTCTAATATATTAATTTAAGGAAGAAGACTTGTATTTATACCATAAACTTACTGAGCAAAACGGGTGTACGCGACTTCTTTGTATTATCGTCCATATATGAAACACCCAATGTATAGTATAGAGAACCACCAATGCCAGAGATGAATTGTGCAACGAATAGCACCAGTTGTGGCGCTAAATTACCCTCACCTATCTCACATTCAGCACCACCACCATTCAGGCGACATAATGTCTTTCGGCCTTGTTTTTCAATCGCTTCCAGTGTGGCATTCTCGGCGGGATGTGCACCGAACTCTGCAGTTAACGCCAGCGCATCGTCACCAGGTCCATAAAGTAAATGCGGCAAGGCAGTCATTAAACAGAACACCACAATTGTTAAGAGACCTGAGAGAGAATGGTGTGAATAAAAAAAAAATGTAGCTATGTAGTTAGTTTAACTCACCAAATCCTATCCAACGCGGTCGATGTCCTTTACCCGCATAATAACTGAGCACCGCTGAGACCATCATTTGACTAATATCATTTCCCACCGATATGATGCCGGTATTTTTTGATGGAATTTTAAAGCGCTTCTCAATAGTTGTGATCGTGCCATTGAAATAGGCATATGTCATTGAGAAAACACAACCCACAATGCCATAGAGTAACACATAGGCGGTTTGATTCGCGAATCTATGAAAGAGTTTCAAAATTTTCAACGATAATGCTTTTTGCTTAATAATAGTTTTGAAAAGTAAACTTATTCCTTTGGAGTCTATGGTATGGACTTTTCGAGGGTCTAGTTGTGTTAAAATATAAACAATTCAGACCTATGAAAATGCGTACTAAACTATGTGTTATCAATATTCAGGAAAATATTCCGTACTGAATGTTTTGAAAAAAAAAAAAAAATCTCTTAAAAAAAGTTCAAATGGGAAATGTTTCCAGAAATATTTTTGTAAAACAATTTAACTTGTCTCTTAGTGAAACAATAGGAATATTTTTGGAAGTTTTGAGTTAAATAATTCGAAGCGATATTATTAGTGATGAGTATGATATCTGATCTGAAATTTTGAACACTTTCTCTATTGCAAAAGAAGCTACTCATTTTGCGGAAGATATAATTATCATACAAACTGCTGGATCAAAATCAAAATTTTGTATGTTTTATCTGACAAGATATCTTCACGAAATTTGTCAGAAATTAATGCCCAAGGCAAGGCTCAATGTCAACCAACTGAAATTATCTGGCAAGATATATTTATAAAATTCGGAAATTTGATGTCTGAAGCAACACAACTGTCTATTTTTGTATACTCTTGTAACATATTGTTACAGAGTATTAAAGTTTTGCTGACTTAACGGTTGTATGTATCGCCTAAAAATAAGCGAGATAGATATAGGGTTATGTGTATAGAAATGGTGACTGTCTGTCTATTCATCCAACCGTGCTAGATGTGACTTGGCAAAAAAGATTCAGTTTGTAGATGGGCGTAGTCGGACCATTACCACGCCCACAAAACACCATTAGGGGGGTATTCTACTCTAGAATTTTGAAAAATTCAAATTTTTTTCGTATATTTAAAGTTTAGACCCTTAAGAACATATCCTCCAAAGGATTTTTAAAAATTAAAACTATTTTAAGAGCTACAGTTACTTTAGTGACGCAGTACCTAGCGCACTAATAAATGACTTAGACTGCCTGAAATTTGACTCACTTGTTTAAACGCGTTTTTCTGGAAACTACTTTTTTCCACACGGTATCGGCATTATCTCAAGTTCTATACAACCGATTTACTTGAAATTTTGTGTGAACCTTCTTTATATAATCCTTTATCGTTCCTACCAGCATCGTGTCAAAATTTTTTGTTTTTAATATTTAAAAAAAATTCAGGAATTCAGGAAAATAAAGCGTAAAAAATGTTATTTATTTTCAGGCAGTCGCCATTTTCCCAAAATTTTTTTTCCATGTTCCCTGAGGTAGGGACTTTAACAGCTTCCTTACTGATTAAGAATTTCTTTTGATTTTTTGTTTAGACCACCAGGAGCGCTATTTTTTTTTTACACCTGTCTGCCCCCCCCTTCTCCCCCCCTCCAATTACTTTAATTTTTAATATTTTTTTGGAAAATTTATTTTCTGTATTCTTAAGATATCAATAAAAACACCATAAAAAAATGGATAGTAAAAATATTTTTTGGTTTTTTTTTTTTAAATTAAATTCACCAAACTGCCCAAAATTTGATTTCTAGACTAGAATACCTACTTAAAAACCGAAAACCGAAATAGTACCATAACTTATAACTAAATTAAGCTAAATAACTCTAACTTGGCACACTACTCAAGCCTGTGGGTATTGAGTATGTGGACCTCAGTATCTACAAGTATAGTTGGCTTTTAATGGAAAATATCGGTCAATGGGTGAAATATTATATATAATTTAAATTCAGAGACATTTCTTTCCTGGAACAATACTTCCCTTCGCCTCTGTACCTAATAAAAAGGTTTTCAAACTTCTGGGTATATATCGCTCAATATGTGAGTTATCTTAATAAAATTGAGAGAGCGTGTTTTTCTTATAACGGTGTATATTTGTGCATAAGTAAATTGGACAAAATTGGCCAAAAGCTTGATCAAGCCCCACATAACTAACATTCGATGTTTGTAACAACCGGCTGACTTTAGTTCGTATGTGTGCTGATTATATGTGAGGAATCTTGATGAAACCTTGAGAGCATTTCATTAGCCTGTGGCCTTTTAATTGCATGTAGAATTGGAAAAAATAAATGAAATCGGGTCAATACTATCTCCTATACACCAAATATAGGATCTTCAAACTTTTGTCAAAATTAACTGAACGTATAAAGTTGGATACATTATAGTTCAAAGTCAAAAATATGTAAAATTGGTCTACGAATTACACAAACACATATATAGTACTATATATAATTATTTCCGTTAATCTAACAAACCTTATGTCAAATATGGCAGTCAGTGTATGAGTTATACATATGTGTATATAAATATACATATACAATTCCTTGGGTTCCAATCGTCTGGTTGGCGTTTTGTATGTCCTATCCCTTTGATTATTGCAAGTTGTAAGAGTAAGAAATATTCGGTTATAACCGAAATTTTCCACTTCTAATACGTTCTTTCTGTTAAAATCTTTCTATTTATCTTCTCAACTGGTTGTCATTGTAGTATTTCCTTCGAACAAATTTTATTTCCAAAATATCTCAATTTAACAAATAACCTTTCCCCTAAACAAATTTAATTTTATACCTGAAAAAAGATAATTTTAACTTTATGTGTTTACCTTTGAAAGAAACGTCCCTTAAATATCCAAAAACCGCAGGTTAGATCATCCGTTAACGGCATATCCCTCAGTAATTTATTAATTTCTTCGCTCATTGTTGGATCCGTATCAGGATCCTGTTTTTCTTTACTTTGTACACCATTTTTGTTTTCAGTTGCTTTGACGTTGCCATTATCGAGTAAACGCGAAGCGACATCATTTTCACGATAATTATCACCACCGTTGTCCTGTGCATCCTTCTCGAGCTCAACCATTGTTGCAAATGTACTTTTTATATACTTAAGCACCAAAGGAATTTCGGAATGCACCAACACACATACACACCCGATGCTTTACATTTACCGCTGTAGTTTCGAAATTATTCGGACAATATTAATAATTTATTCGGACAATCTTGAAACTTTTCGTTACACTCTTAAATTTCTTTTTTCACTACCGTTGTGTAGGCGCCACTAACGGCAAATTATGAAATGGCAATAAAGCGTGAAAAGTCTTGCTATTTTATAAACTCTTTGCAATCGGTGTGAGATTCCACGGCACCTTCTATATGCTCGGAGATAAAGTGTCAGTAACATCCAAGCTCACAAACAAACACAAAGCAACAAATTTGCATTAGAGATGACGCCTTGGCGTTGATTTTCAGCAGCAAATGTCAAGTAGATCGTCAAATTGTCGGTTGCCTATCTGAAGATTACATATTTGTTTCAAATATTATCTTTGGCACATTATGTACATGTGACGGCGAATAACGGCCGCATATACACCCGAACACAGTTAATCTTGGCGTTTAGTAGTCGTTTAGTAATCTTTCAAATATTGTTGTTGCTTGTCACACCTACGTACCCATGTATATACATCACATTTAATTGCCTCAAACACTCTGTCAGTTGCGGATACAAAAGGCACTATGAAAATTTTGTTGCCGTTTTTGCTATATAAGCGTGTTAATTTTTCTTAAATTTTAATCCGCGAAGAATTTATGTAAATACAGGCTCACATCTTTTATAAATTATGGCTATAGGAATGACTGCATCTTCTAAGGAATAGTGATGCATGTAGGAAATATTAGACAAAATTATATGTGTTCTGACTGCGTGGTAGATTCTCATGATTTGCTTCTGAGAACTTTTAATTTATTTTTCTTTTCTATCAGGTTTAAACTTCAGATCAGATCTTAACTTTTTGCACAAAGTGGGAAAATTAATGGAGATACTTTATTTTGAATTTATTTTGGTTGAAATCTTTTATTTTGGAACCCAAGTACTGTTAATATACATTTATTTTTTTTTGTAATATTTTATGAAGTCCTATATGTTTCTTGATTTTTCACCATTCACAGCATTTATATATATATATTTTTTTTTTATATATGTAGTAATCGGTGGAGTAATTAGGATCCAAGTTTTTCTGAAAAATTTTCCTACAGATACATTGTTTTATTTTCCTATTACTTAGAGGTACTCGATAACTACTATCAACAGTAGTCAAACAAATGTGAATCGCTGTTTGCAATATGGTTTATTACTGTAAAAATAATAGATGTAATACACTTTATGACTCCTGTCGGACAGTTTGTAAACATTTAAAATCTCACCGACCGTTGACATATTTAAATTAATATATATATTTTTTTTGTTTTGATTTATGTACACAGTGTGGAACATTGTACATATTGTGCTAATATGCATATTACAAACGATCGTACGAACGTAGGAAACCAGTCACAAATAAGTATGTATGAGGCACAAAGTACCATATGAGAAGACATTATAAGAGCCGTTGTAAATATTCGACGATGGGCCGACTTGTAGGTAAAATATCTCAGGACCTGCTTAACTGATTTTAACCAATATCGATACTAAACATTTACCTAACATTTTTATGCCGCAGTGCTAAAATTGGGGAAATTGAACTGGAACCATGCCTATTCTATTTGATTCTCTCGCTTTTCAGTACTAAAATCAAGACGTAATTAGAGAAATAAGATTTTGCACAAATATTTTATTAAAGGTCGCCACCTTAGCCATATATTTCCCAAATCCACCAACATGACTTTTTACCACAAATTGCGGTCAATGTATGATATATATTATTGAAATTCAGGGATAATCCATTCTTGACAATGATATGTATGGGTGTCAAAAATAGATTGAATCATGTCAATACTTCCCATATACCTAGCAACGATTTTCGAACTTCCAGGCAACTTTGTACCACTTATATCGGGCTACTTGTGAGTTATCTCCATGCACATGAAAGAGCGCATTTTACTGATAACATCTCAGGGATACTTGATTAGTATGTGGTAAATTAATATATATGTAGTATTCCGAAAATAGATACAATCGAGTCGATACACTCAATTTTTCTAACCAAACCTTTGTCGAATATGTTGGTCAGTGTATCAGTTATATATACATATATATCTATAAATGTATTTACATAATTGCTTGGATTCCGATGCTCAGGTTGACGTTTGGCTTTGATTCTGACAAGTTGCACGAGTGTAAAATGTTTGGTTACACCCGGAGTTAGATCTCCCTTATATGTTTTGATTTGTTTTCTGTATGCCGATTGAGTAAATAAATGTAAATTTATGAACTAATCTTAAATGTAATTACTGTTATTTATTTATGTCTGATTGCTCCAGCTAACATTATTTCAAATGTAATGAATCGTTTAACTATATTTTTGAAAATCATTAAGTTAAGCTTCAAACGTACAGAAATAAAATTGAAAGAGATGGAATTGAAATGAAATGAAACTGAAATGGAAATTTACTGAATATGTTGAAAAGCCGGTAGCCAAAACGAATTAGCAGAAGTTTCGATGTAAATCTAAACTGAACATTTCCTTGTCTATTCTCACTTGGTTTCCCATTAATTATTAAGGAACAGTTTAATTCAGCATGAAAGCGCAAACTAGAAAATCGTTAGATAGGGCGTATAAGTAATATAATTTTCAATATAATGGATGTATACATTATTACAGGGTTTGTTCGGAAAATAATAGAACTGATCTTCTTCTGCCACGTGCGCGCAATTACTGGATTCGGTAGAGGGAGTTCCTAGCTAATGAACGAGCGACTGACCAGTTTTCTACGAGCATCTGAAGAATCAGGACAAACACTTTCGCGCGACGTGCTTTCGCAACCGCCCTACACCCCAGATGTGGCGCCTCCAATTTTTTTTTGTTCCTTGCCTGAAAGAGCCGATAAAAGGCAAGCGTTTTGAGACGACAGAGGGGATCCAAGCAGCATGCACCTCGGATTTCGAGGCTATTTCGGAGAATGCCTTCCATCGAACCTTTCAATGCTTGGAAATGGCGCTGGCAGCGCTGAATCGAATTCTCCGAATACTGTGTATTACGTTTGTAACACCCAGAAAGTAACGGCAGAGATCCCATATTGACTAAGCCACCTGTTTGGCCATTTGAATATCGCGAACTAGACCTCAAGTATTTTACATATTAGTCAGAAATTTTGCATAAGTCTTTTCTCCTCAAAAATTTTATCAGTTGTCAGAACGATCTTCATAGCTGTTAACTTAACGATCCAAATAAATTTTGGATGGAAAACTTTTCTTATTTCACAAGATATTTTCACAAAATTTTGACTAGATTCGTGTACAAAGTTAAGCTTAAAAACCCGAACAAATTGTTCGAATTGGAATAATGTATATTTATTTCTAGGTTGAAATTACATTTTTATTTATTTTAATTGTGGAATGGCGTCAAGCACCGAAATATCATTATTGCTTGATTTTCTATCCAAGCGATGAATATCGCATGTAGCGTCTGGGGTAACAATGATTTATTGGTCAGTTCATGGTAGACTTTTTTCCACCACTTTCGAAATTTGCCGTCGAAAGCGTAGAGCCCTGCCTTCTGGTCAGACAGATCGTCCCCACCCATTTTTTGGATTCAAATATTCATCATAAAGTCAAATAAAACCTTTGTTGCACATTCAGATGGAAATTGGTACTCCGGCTAGAAGTCTGGATGACATTCAGAAGAGGTGTTTACTTTTGGTGGTTCGACGTGATTTCTATTATCTTTGTCAGGGCTAATTTCGTCATAAGTGTCAGTTTTTGGGATTATACACACAAGTGAGGTAGTAGGAATACGAAAGGATGGAATTTTATGGCATAAGAAATTCGTCTATAGAAGGTATTATAGCCTCGGCGCAGTCGACTTTACACTTCTGCTCGTTTTTCAACACATATACACATATAGCTGTTAGCAAAGTCGTAAGAAGAATACTTATTTAGTGTCCACATCGTCTAAAATTCTGAGAAGCAATTACTTATAAACATATAAACATCTCTACATATGTATATACCAAAACATTTCTTCCCGCTTGCGTATAAATTAAGAGATAAAAAAAAGATAAAAGTTTATTTAAGTTATAAATTAGTTGATTATAATATCCGGAGAAAGATATGGCCTTGCGTATTTGTTTATTAAGCTTTCTTAAGTCCAATTTAATTATTTTAATAAGTACATATATACATGTGCCTTAGTGTAAAGCAGTTGATGTGCTTTTGTGACTTTTGTTTGTATATTTAATATATATTGTATATATTTGTTGTTTCGCTGGTATCGATTAAGCATACATAAACATTTTAAAAAGCAGGACTAACAGTCAGCGATCTAATTAGCATCGTTGAAATATCAGAAGGATCGCTGAAAACTATTTTGGAGGATCATTTGGGTCTAAGAAACGTGAAAGCGGAATTAATAATTTTTTCTAAATACAGCGACGCGTTAACGTCAGTAAAACAATGATTTCCCACTAGTTTTAGTCTGAGATTCGTTGATTATAGAGTTCTTTCCGACCGGCCAAAAGGTCAACAAGGAATACTGTTTGAGTATTATACGTCATTTCAGCGAAGTTATTACTAAAAAGAGGCCTACAACCGTTTGTTTTATTTTTTGCTCATAGTAGTAAATCTTCCTCACCGCCTGACACATTTTACGAAGTTCCTTCAGGATAACGGCTATCGGGTGCAGGGAATTAAAAATTTTAAAATAACCGATTATTAAAGTACATACATTTCATTCTGAAAGCTTTTGTTATTATACTCTTTTTTTTTTTTTTTTTTTTTTGTTAGAAAGTACCCCTTTAAAAAACTTAAAAAAAATGCAATTTTTCTACCTTGCAGGTGCATATAATCCCTTAAAGAGATGGGACACTTTAAAATTTTGTAATACTAGGTGAGAAATTTTCGAAAGTGAAATTATTGCTGATTTCATATTTTCTATAAAAACAAAAAACCAAATTTGTGGTCATCGCTTCAAAAAATTTAGTTTACAAAATTTTTCTGGATCACGCATACAATGATTTTCTATATTTTATGCTTATAATCCTGATGTTATCGTTATTAAAATTCACACATAATTTATCCTAGTTCCACATTAAATTAATTCACGTATAGTTATTGTATCTTCTTATTTAATTTGAAAAAAAAAAATTCAAGGACATTTTTTATCGCAATGGTTTTATTAAGTAGCTCTCTGCTTTTCACTAACATAAACACCAAGCCATATTTTGTTCTTCACTGCATCACTTATTTTCCAATAATTTTCACATTTGTATATTTAGTTTATTTAATTTATAACTTTTATTTTAATTTTTTTTTTTTCAATATTTACTTCATCAAAATTTCGCTTTTTTTATAAATATATTTGCAAATGAAATATGAACACTGCTCTCTATTTAGTTTCAATATTCACTTCATTTACTTTAACGCATTGGCTGCACTTTAGCAGCTATAAATCTAGACCCAGAATCGCCACAAGTTCACCAACAATAATTCACCGTCACAACTAAGCCGCGCTCAACGACTAACTTAACTGCTACTGATTCTTTTCAATTCAGACTAAAAATGTCGCAAACGACAATATACTTGCCTATGTATTTAGATATGTATGAATTTATAACTATATGGATGGTAATACTATCAATCACTAAATAAGTAAGGCATGCAAGAATACATAAACATGTATATATATATATATGTATGTATGTATATGGAATGCCTTCTAAATGTAATATAAGCGTATACACATTGCTTACTGTATTTCATAAAAAATTTATTTTTAATTCAATTGCTTAAGTGCCCGGCGGGCAGCGAGCATCACCCCCGCCTATGCAATCAAGCAACCCCCCACAAAGGTATTCGCGTTGTCGCCGCAAAACCAAGTCACACTTTGTAAGCTGAGCCTTCAAAATTAATTCGTTCAACTTGCCGTAAACGATCCGTCTTAGATGATCTTCTAACTGCATATATGTATGTATGTGAGAATGTACATGTATATAATCATATAAATATGTGGGTGTACAAGCATTTGTCTCGTTGCGTAGTCGAAGCTCAAGAAAGTAGCGAATGATATGATAAAAAGAAATTGCGATCAGTTGTGGAATTTACATGCGATGATGTGCGATAACTGTATTTATGGGTGTATGCGTACACAAACATAGATATACATATATGCTATATACATAAGTACATAGCTCATAACTAATTTTTATACTTTTGCATGCGCAGTGAAAATTCATATATATGTACATATGTATACTTACGCAGCTTATATGTACAATATTTATTACTAACTGCATGGTCCTGTTACAATTCGCAGCATGCAATCAGCTGTGCATAAATTTAGAGTTACTTCATTCTCTGTTAAAAAAAAAATGATTTTAAATAAACTGTTGACACTTTTTAATTGCAATTTTTTGTTGTGTTGCTGTTGAGTTGAGTTTGGAACATCTGATCAAAATTGACCCGGACAGACAACAACAACAAATACATTTTGGAGTATGTTAATCGTTATTATCACCTGTGAGAAGAGACTCTTTCTGAACTTGATTCCAAGCATTAACAAGTTTCATACACGAAACATTAACCAAAATGTCTTGAGTCGTTCTAAAAGAGATGTTAAGATTCTCTATTAACTCTCTGATATCAATAGAATGATTTTCAATAATTGTTTTTTTGTTTTTTAACATTTCCGATGTTATCATCATTGTGTATCGACAAATTGCATGAGGCAAGTTTTCGGCAACTTCACGAACTGCTTTGTGCAACTCAAATAATTGTGATCGTGATAAAGAAGAATATATCGAAACACTTCTGAAATATTTTGAACGATTCTGATAAAATTTCAAGCAAACTTGTTGTAAAATATTTTTCCCACCCAAAAGGCTAAATTTTCTCGTCCAACTTCCAAACACAAGTTGATAAATGGGTAAAAATGGACCAGTCTAGATCAATTGAATGATGAGATAATATAGTATATATTTTATACCTCATAGCATGAAACACATACTTTGACAGATTTTAATATCTGTTACATTGTATAACTTTTTTTGAAGGTCTAACCCTTTTAGAATTTACTCAGTGTTAATTTCAGTATGACATGTAAATTTGGAAGTTTCTATTGTATTTTGGTGTTACTTTCTATTTTTTTTACAACTATATTCGTGCGATTTTCAAGAGATGACATAATCTGATTATTATTCCATTCAACCAATAGTAGACCTTGTGCGTCTTTTTCAGTCTATATCATTCATTTGAAGCTTAAACCACAATATATTTTGCCATTCAAATATATTGTGTGACAGAGTGTTTTCGCTGGGAGTTCTTCTGAATTACTTTAATATGAAGCAAACTTCAGTCTAAAGTCATCGTATTTTGATAATTTGCTCGATTAAAAAGAGGTGATTTTGATTTGGAAGATGAACCGTTGTTCATGGCTCTGCGCGCCAAAAAATGTTAGAAGTTGAAGGATTATCGAGTAATAGATGAATATTTTTGCCAAACACAAGAAGAACTCGCAGAATCTTTCAGGTAATACTCTGCAGTCGGTGGTAATTAGAAGCATGTACTTTATTATGAGCGTCTAAAACAATCTGAAACCATTACTACGAAACGCTACCCACAACATGTCATCAAACTGAAGCAAACGACTATCGAAAAATTCTCGGAATTTTCGATTACGATAGAGGTAATAATTTTCCATCATAAATACGCTCGGTTTTATGTTTCAAGACCGCATAAAACCTAACTTACGAATCAGATCTGCCCTTTCTGACTCTGCTCGAACACATCAAAATATAAAAAATTGGGTTGATTCATTTTTCATTTGATGGACTAGTAATAAAAAGGTATTTCCAGGCGCGCTTATTATGTATATCGTTATGGTGTTTCTCTCTGAAATGAAAGTTACACTGAGTTACATTTAAATTGTAACCTTCAGAACGTCTGTTAACGTTTTACTCATTCAAGCATGCGACAGTTGAGAGATATGGTGAGCAAAAGACAAAGATCATTATTTTGAATGATAAGCAAATGTAAAAGCGCTTAACTAAAGCGAAGCAGCGCAAAAATAAAGAAAGAAATTAAAAAAACAACTCAAAACACAAATATACTTGTTTACAAGAATTTAACATAGTAAGAAATGATGTACATTTACTTCCTTTAATTTATATATATATATGTATATGTAACACATATATTTATAATATATATAAACATATATACTGTATTCTTTACAGAACTTATGTAACCTGCTGGTTTTGTTTGAAGCGTATACATACGTATGTAAGAGTATGTATAACTACAATTGTTCTTACGTTTGATTGGGTCTATTACGCTATACATCTGTAAGCATATTTGATTTAATATACTCACATGAAAAACCACAAGCCGCTAAATGCATATTGTCGCTTTAAGACAGCACTCAGCTGCCGGATCGCACACAACACCCCTATTAATTTGAAATGTCGTAGCGTCGGATATCTCATGAATGTAGTATCTAGTATTTGCTTAAATTTAAGGAAAAGACAACACTTTAGACGCGATTTATATGCTAGTAAATTCCTACACACATGTAAATATGTACATAAATTTAGTTAAAAGCGTAAATAAATATAAATGCATATATCCATCAACATTTAGTGCAAACTGATTAAAGTTTTCCATTTTTTCCCCTAGTTTCGGAATTTCCACGTCGTGAAAGATATTACCCACCTTTTTTTTTTGGTTTTTTTTTTTTTAATAGTCTCTGATATTCTATTTGCCCTTTTTCCTGATACTTTACGTCTTCTCGAGTAATTTTACCATTATTTTCCGTTCAAAAGGTTGCAATGCACTTCGTGGTCAATATTCTTTTCGTATAATTTTTACACTAAAGGTAATTGGTGATTGAGAATAGACGAACGCCTGTGAAACAATGCTTTCGCACTACCAGAAAGTCATGAAGCGTATTCTTACTGGCGATAAGACTTAGATCGATACTTACGAACCTGAAACAGACGATAAATGGGCCGAATATCGCAGCAAAGGAGTGTCGAAATCGAAAAAACCAAGTCAAAGCAGATCAAAAATCAAATTTATGTTGACAGTTTCCTTCGATTATTGATGTGTGGTGTGCTCCGAATCCCTCCCAGCTGGCCAAACTGTCAACAAAAATTAATAAAAGAGCAAACTCAAACGAGTGATCCGTGGAAACTGTTTTGAGTCAATTGAAGACATTAAGCGTGAATCGCTAAGCGCATAGAACGCTGTTCTGGAAATTGACACATCTTTCCAAGATTGGAAAAATCGTTCGCACAAGTGCATTGGGACCAATTGGGATTTCAGTGAGGGCGACGACATAGATTTTGAAGAATAAATTAAGAAAAAATTCTTACTATTTTTTTCTGATAGTAGTATATTAAGTCTTTATACCTTGAATAGCGTATATTAAGTTTTCAAGAAGTTTGTAACACTCAAAAGGAAGCATCGGAGACCCGGAAATTGTTCCGATCGGTTAACTATAGCATATAGCTGCCATACAAACCGAATACTTTCGCATTTGACGTAAAAAATTGTTCCGATCGGTTAACTATAGCATATAGCTTCCAAACAAACTGGACATATAGTTACTAAAAGAAGTGCACCTGTGAAGTGTATATTAGCTTCGGTGCAGCCGAAGTTAACGTTTTTTCTTGTTTTTATTTTATCATGAATTTGAAATGGCTAAAATCTTTAAATTTAAATAAATTAATGGTCCCCTTTGTAAATACTGAAAAAAAATTATTGGAATCGTGACTAGCATAATATCTTGTTTGGAGTAAAGTAGTGAAATTAAACGGAGATTATATGAGATATGGACATTACGTAATCGTCTCTGATGGTAGCGCTGATATATGCTTATACTTCACAGCGCCTTTCAAACCTGTTTTCTAATTTTACTCTACTATATACTACGTGCCTTGCGTTTTTTATAACAGTAAATAAATGAATTAAGCCCACAAGTATTCGTTGGCATGAAAAATCTTTTCAAATTGCCATTATTTTATACGAAATAATTTCTTATAATTTACAACTCTCAAATACATATTTGTACATACATATGTTGAATGATCCCGCACCATTCGAAATAGACAAAACAAACGCAATACCAACTACACTCACTCTCCTACTCCACTGGAATCTGAAGATAAATCTCACACACGCCTCCTGTTTACAGAAACAACAACGCTTCTTTAAAGAAATAGCAATAATGATGGCGAGGCGGACATATGTGTACAACAATAAAAATCAAAACATAATTTTATGATCTACTTTCGAACATTTTCGTAGCTATAAGCAGCAAAACTCTTCACGAAGGGGGGGAAAATAGCGAATACAAGCAAATAAATAAATGCGAACTTAAGTATATAATACCGAAAGGCAATTGTACAAGTATTTTGAATAGCTCATTGATTTTAAGTACTACACATGATACGCCTTTTAAGGGCACACAAATGTGCGCAGAGAGTGGTGGTGATGGTGAACGGTGGGAGAAACGACAAGCATACAAATAGGCGGACAAGCAAGGCAGGCAAACAACTTCATTTGGTGACAACAAAATGCTTGCCAGCACACACACCCACAAATATACACAAGATGCACACACAAACTCCAGTGTAGCGAACACATTCGTTGCATACTCAAAGGCGCCGGTGAGTTTCCTTACACACATACATATGTTTGTTTGTGTGCTTTAAAAAGTGGTGAGCATAAATAAAATGCCGTAAAGACGCGTTCAGTTTCAAGCCAGGCCACGAATTTGGCTGTGTAAAACATAAAAAACAACAAAAAGCAAAAATAGTAGAAGACATTCTTATCGCGAGCGCGGTGCTTATGCAGCAGTGTGAGCAAAAAAAAAAAGGAAACCAAAAAAAAATAATAAACGAAACAAAAACAAGGTGGAAAACAAAAGCAAACAGTTCGTGCAACATATGCAAATTCGTCAGTGTATATGTGTGGTTGCCTCTAAGGCCAACGCGTGCAGCCTCAATAAAATTATGGTGGACCGCATTTGTTTGCGAAAATTTGATTTTCATATTCCTCCTAGCGATATGCTGGCTTTTGCACATTGGTGGTTGTAGATGAGTAGTGCTTAGGATACTATATGTGTTGGCAAATTCGCAAAATTTTTCTGCTTCATTGGCATTACAACATTTTTATCGCTCATACCAACTACGCTGCTCGTTTTGCTAACTCCTCCCCCGAGTTTATAGACGCATTGCTTTTGTCGTTGGCTTTATATTCTTGACTTGCTTTGTGGGTGAAGTAAGAGGACCCCAGATGGAAATAATGTGTCTGGAGAAATTAGTTTTTTTTTTATTTTTTATTTTAAAAGTGGATATTCTAAAATCGTATGTGCTCTTCAGGACACTTTGATTGAAAATTTTACTGAGAAACTTGTATGCAACGCCTTTTTATGTTTTTTTCGGCTGAGAGACAATATTTTGGTGAATGGTAAGATATATAAAAGATATTTGTTATTTAGGATATCTATCTAGATAACAATATCATATACTTTAAGTATGAACATAAGACATAATCGGACTATGGAGAATGAGTGAAATGTATTTGAGCAGAAAGACGGTTCGAAAATATGTTTATGTACATATAAATCTTGGCTGAATAAAAAAAAAATTTCATTCACAAAATGTTCCTACTGGGACACTTATACGCTTATGTATATAAATTTGTACTTAAATGCCTATTGACATTGTTTGTATGTATTCGGTTTGCTGATTGCTAGGATTTTGCACTGCCAATTGGCATACGTGCCTCCTTTCCTTTACTTCGCCTCCCTTCTCACAATAATTCATATGCGGCTTACCCGCTCCATATCGACTCATACATTGCTGCTTAGAAGCACGAAAACAAAAATTCAGCCGCATGTTGCTCATTTGCATATCAATGTATGTTCGTGTGCAGCAGGTACATAATATATGTCATTGATATGCCTAAAAGTAGGCAATGCGTTGACAATAAATAATATTCGCAAATCACAAGCAATAAAATTGACAATGAATAATAAAAATCTGGCAGCGCGGCAGTGCGTCGCAGCTTTTATCTTCAGCACTAAAAAAAAAAAAAAAAAAGAAAACAATTTATTTTCAACGGGAATATGCTGACTGAAAGAAATGTATGTAATAATAACAGGAAATGTTGAGTGACGCGCTTATCAGCGTGAAATGTTTGGCTTTCATAACCGCTTCATTAGCATTCGCAAAAGCTAAGGGTGATTTGGTTAAACAGTGATCTCTTTTTTTTTAAATAGGGAAAGTGATTTTTTGTCATTCTTTTTCCAAGTGAGTTGATTTTGAAAAAGATAATATACATACATAATATGTAAATATACGCGCACTACTTTGATTACTAAGATTCCGAATATTTTATTGATAAATAAATTTTTAAATTGAATAATGATATTAAATTATTTTGAAATGAGTATAAAATAGTTATTGGTAAGGAATCTAAAGGGAGCAGGCCAGTATATCTTTTAAAAAATATATTTTTTCGGCTTAACAGATGCCGTAAATCGCCCATAGATTATGCCTCCTTTTTTGTTGTAATTTTATCTACATTTCCTATGAGGTCATCTTATTATTTTTTTTTTTTTTTTCATTTCACGTTGGCTAGATTTTTCGAGAAGTACTTAACCGATCTTCATGAAATTTTACACCGGTATTTGAAAAACAATTTTTAAAGACTTGAATGGAAGGATTTTTTTTTTCGATTTAAACTATTGGAAAAAAATGTCGCGAAATTTTCACTGAAATTATAATTTTTTTGTAAAAATGTCTGCTAAAAATCCGATTTTGTTTTCCCTTTGTCCAAGTTCTCAGTTAAGATTTTAATTAAGACACGCATTTTTTCATTTCAAACGATTCTGTAAGAAATTATTGATAATAGTGTATGTTTGTAACAATAAACAATTCTAATAAAATATTTAATTTTTTATGTGAGAAAAAAATTGTTGAAAAAATTATGTTTTTCACTCGAGGAACCCTATGTAATAGCTTAAATATTTATCGAATTAAAATCGAGCTAAAACTAGATGCGGGTTGTTGTGCTGGCTGTGAATTTGGTTGTGTGCATTGACAAAACATTAATAATACATATATACTGATGAGTTTTAATCATAAAGAAATTCAAAATGAAGAACACAAGCAAGTATAATAGCTGATCGTTAATCTAGCTTATAGTTAATCGGCTGTGCGAAAGGCAATATCTGGTTGCTCAATTATAATCTGAATGTACTAAATTAATTTGTCTTTGCGTAAAAGCTATTATAGACTCGTTTGATGATTTTAGGCATGAAACTTCTTTAAATAAGACAACGTTGCCTACCTTTAGGAGCGTTACAATTAACTCAGATTTGAAAGGAATGCCAAAATAAAGTCTTTTATTTAAGACAGTTAGCTAAGTTTATTAATAATTCCTCCAACATCTTAATTCAGTAAATTTTCACGTCATCAGCCGGAATATAGTATGTAAAACATTGCCGCTATCGCATATAAGCTAACCGTTGACTGTGCATAAAACGCAGCCTATCGTACTATTTGTATATAATAAATGCTTTTAAGAGCACATGCTATGATATCCTTGTTCCTATCTCACATAGTTTTAGATTACATGAATGTATGTATGTCTAACTTAATTCAATGATTCGGATAAATCAGTAGTTAAGTGAATTTCACGCCTAATATTATACTACAAACAGCTTATTGACACTATTAGCAGACAAGCAGTCGCACTTCATACGTGTTAAAATATATGTATTTACATATATATATGTTCACATCAACATATACTTGTGAAGCACGTTTCTCAGTATAGATATATGCGATTCTTAGACGCGTAAAATTGTGCGAATTTAGCGGCCTCAGTCATTCCAACAACTCTTACTGACAAATAAACAAACATTCATACTATACGCACATGAACAATTGTAATTTGCATACGCAAAAGTACGGAGATCAGAGTTGAGCTGAAAATACTTAGTATGAAAACCCGCTTGAGCTCACAAATTGCTGGCGAAACTTAAGCCACTAAAACACCTCATATGCTAAGAGTATATGTGCGTGTGAGTGTGAGCGTGTAGTTGTCAGTCTACACAGAATAAATAAAAGCTCACTCACACACATAACTTTTCATGTGCTTGTCATCACTTTGTAGTGATTTCCGTTTCCGGTGACGCGTCGTTTGTGTTTCCGTTTCGCTAAGCAAATTCCATGCTATACATACATATAAACGCTATCGCACACACAGCCCTTTTCGCACGCTAATGTGTCAAGATGTTTACGAATTTGTGGGATTTTTGTTTGGATTCGGAGATAACTTTATTCTAATGCGGCGGGGTGTGCAAAATATCACACATACTCATACATACTCATGTGTGAATTGACATATCTACAGTATTTGATGGGAGTTGGCATATGTGAAAGCCAATAAAGAGTTCCTTCGCTATTTTTTTTTTCTAACAACAACACGACTGTTAACCTTGTAACCCTCACACAAAGGCGCTGCCTTGTGTGGCATGTGTGAGTGCGCGTGGAAATTGGGGTTAATTTTCCGTTTATTGCCCCATGACATTTGCCGGCACCCTTTTACTTTTCTTGCTGCGTGTTTTTTTCCTTCAAAGGAAGTAATCACTTTTAAATAACCGCAAACACACGCTGAGTTTTCTTTTGCTGCGCGCATTTTTTGTCGACTTATTTTATTAGCAAACTTTGCTTTACACGTGTGTGTGAGTGTATGTGTGTTTAACTGGCATGCATACTTAAGTCGCTTTCACGCTCTCATCGCTTTGGTGCGAAGCTTTACATTACATTTTTCACTTGCTTTTGTTTTACGCTTTACGCTTAAGCCTATTCGGTGCTTATTTATTTACACTTCGTCTGGTTTTCCGACATCTTCATGCCGACATTTATCTCCTTATACCATAGAGTTAAGTACATTTTAAAAATCCTTCGCGCTTGAAGAAAATAACAACAACAACATTAAGTTAAAATAATGACGAGTCATTTTCAAGAAATTATGGCTGAGTAGGATGGACGGTTCTCCGCCAGTAAAGAACTCACCTTTTTCGTAGACTTGTATATTCTAGATAAAGTTTAGTAAAGTCTGGGAGAAAGCCTATAACCAGAGGAATGCAATAAAATACAATATGGAATATGAAAACAGGAAATTAAAGATACTCAAGTTCTTCGGATTATGTAAAAGTCATGTGATTATTTCTTCTTCGAAACACCTAGAAGAGATAAAGAATAATGATGTAGATGTCATAAGTTAGGTTAGCTAACGGGGCGGACCCCTCCTGTATAGCTTAATCAGCATTTCTCTTTGAAGCCAAAAATAAAAAAATATAGATGACAGGATAAAGTCTCCCCATTTGGATAGCTAATCAACAAGAGTCCTATATGAAGCCAAAAAAAAAAAAAAAATTGATCAGAGAACCCTCATATATCTATGAGGCGCTTAGAATACGTCACTAATTTTTGAGGCGGATCCTAGCCGTTTCACCTTTTCACTGAAGCTATGACTACAAAGATATTTCAACCGCTGTCTAACGAAAGCTGTACATGCAACCGTCCAGATCTTGGCATAGTTTCGCCACATGTGCACGTATTGAACATTATCTGGTTAAAAATTCTAAAATTACGGCAAGGAGAACTGTGGTAAGAGCGGGTAGTGTAATAAGCCTTTTGGGCTCCCTTCTTAAGAAGAAAAATCTCATATTTGTTGAGGTGTACACCGTTGACCAAGGTTGAACAAGTTCAAGGGATCGTCATAAAACCAGTGTTAGAACGCAAGAGGACAGCGGAGCAACGCCTCATTCCCAATCGGATGAAATTGCTCACCGGTTTCCTATGACTATCCTTGAATGAAAAGCAAGTAAAGTTAGCAGAGTCAATCAGCAGTGGTCTGATAGTGTGGAAGACAAATTTGCTGAAGGTCTCTCACGTGACGATTTCCCTCCTATCTGATCTAGTTATTTGGCCTTGCTATCTATCCTTTGAACGTATGTCCGTAGAAAATAAATAACCAGAGGTAGGCTTTAGTGTAGAGTAAATACTGATAGTGTGAAGTTAAAGTTGCTGAAGAGGTCTCACCAGAAGATTCATCACCTATCAGCCTCCTGGGCTACGAACGATCCCTTAAAAAGCTTACTGCGCCTCTTCTGTGACGATTTGGTCTCGCTACCTAGTCATACATATGTCCGTGAAAAATAAATAACCAGAAGTAGGCTTGAGTGTATAGTAAATACCATCTATATTAAGTAGGATTGTCGAATTTCCTGTGCTCTAAGATCGACATGAAATATATTATCACAAATTTTAATTATCGCCTACACAATAGGCAACCGCGCATACAAGCATATCAACGCTTAATTTACACACTTGGTATAAGGTTCTATGTCCACCTTCAGTGAATGTGAAATGCATTAATCAAGCACTGTTTCTTTAACTTTTTCCCTCCCCACCTCAAAGTGACAACTTCAGTCGGTTTCTCATATCGATTAAGGGTATATTAACTTCAATCAATCGCGGATAATATTCTCTGCTATGTGACTAAAGTACTTCGGAACTGCGACATATCGCTGAGTTCTGAAAGATTGACATTATGTAAGTGATCCAATAATAATTCAGACCCTTAAGAAATACTAATACATAATAGATTAGTTGGAACCTATATACACTACCTCGAAAAATATCTGCAAATACTCCGATAAAGAAGCTACCCAAAAGCCTAAAAATAAATACCTTAAGATCCTTCAAACCATATGTCCTAACATGCAATTGTGTTCACTCCAACGCTAATGTTGCAACAGAGTTCACAGGCCAAAATCTCAGCTGTCCTTAAGAACTTACACCAGAAGGTGCGTGTCAAAACGCTGAAAAATATGCTCATGAATATATTAAAATCATAGCGATTTAATGGAACAAAAACGGGGCATAAAAAGCGGAAAATGGCATCAACACGCTATTTGCTATGGACGCTAAGCGTAAAGTGGGAAAATTAAAAGGGTCACTTTGCCAAGGACTTAAGGCAATGCGTGCAAACAAAACAAAGCGTTAGACAGCGTGTAAAGGCGAGTGTTGAAAAGTAGGCGGCAAAATAAACCATATTTCACATAATAAAAACAGTGGAATATGAATATTATACAACAAACAACAACAACAACAGGGTAAAAGCAAAATATGAAAGCATAATAGTGTGTGTGTGCAGCTATAATGCAAGGAATAATAAGAAGCACTTGGCTGTTTACAAACATAATCGCTGAAAAATTAAGTTTTTTAAATTGCTTTTTAAATTAGCTGCTTATAAGGATATGCGCATACCGAACACAGCTATAGCAGAGCCAACAATAGGACGGCCGGACGGACAGGCTGGCATAGTTGCAGATAGACAGACAGACGCGGGCGCTTAAATAGAACGCGTGCGGGCTCTAAAATTACAACAAGCATTTGTATTTACTTTTATGCGTGTGTGTGAATATTGTTCCAGTTGGTTGATGTTTGGTTTTGTTTTCGGTGAAGTTGTACGCGAAATTTCTCTCCACAAAACGGGATGAAATTCTTGAGGGGAAAATGCTTATTTTCTTACGTTTATTCACAGTATTTTTCCGCACAATCGAAAAACAACAACACAATTACCACCACCAAAATACTGACTTGTACAACAACACACCTAACTGAGTAGTAGGATTAAGTGGTGAGCTTAGAATATTTAAGTGGGCGCGAGTTGCCACAATAAAGTAGCCCAGAACCACACTCCAGTTTATTGAAAAGAAAAGAGACTGTGCGTTGTGGCATAACAAACCGATTGTAATTGAGCTGCAGAATTATGAAATGATAGCAAAAATAACGGAATTAAGTCGAAACGGAAACGTGACCCACACTTGTAAGAGGACAAGCCCACAGCCGAACCACTAAATCCAGCTAAATTAAAATGCAAACAAGTAGAGAAAAATAAAGCGATTAAGAAAGGAGTTAAAAATGAAAAAAAAAAACGGCAAAATAAAATAAATAATGTGTCTTAACCCTGCAACACAATAGCTACTAGTGGCATGCAACAATGGAATTTCGAGCAAATCCCTTGTATTTACGCACAGAAATTGCAGCGTTGCTTAGGTGATTCACGCTGAAATTTGAACTTACGCACCTAAATACATACACACACATACATACTCCTTCAATTTCATCATCATTGCTTCAAATCTATTTAATTTTTTTCGAAAACAAACAAATAAATTATAAATTTTTGCCCTGAAGAAATTCGTTATAAAAGCAGTTATGTGCCGCGAGAGCTCCAAAATAATGGTTACCAAACAACTCACTACAATAAAACCAATGGCGACCTTCTGAGCTTAAGCCATCGTGAAATCCTTTTAATGGCATGCAAGGAAAGGTTTATATTTTTTCTATTGTAATATTTACTTTCTCTTGTTGTTGTGGCATTTTTGTGAATTGCCAGTTGCCTATTTATCCTGCAATGGGACACACAACCCTCTGAAATGTACGCGCTTGAGAAGGGAACTCATTAAGATGCGTATTTTTTGGCTTTTGCTTTTTCCCCTCCACTAATGATGCCTCAATGCCCATACAACGCTTGTAGGGTAATGATTAATTGTGTACGGTAATGAGTTTTGACGAATGGAAAAAAATACAGCCAAAAATCAAGTAGCTCTTGTCAAGCATGTAATCCTGGTATTGTCTGTGAACCCGCTTTTAGATTTTATCTTCAACCCAAAAATGCTCAATGGCCTTATAATGAGGCTGCGAGTATTGTTGGCATTCGATAAAGTAGTCGTTTAGTTGGATAGATCTAGCAATGACGACAAATAATAAACAAAGTAATGCAATGGGTTTGGTTAAGGTAAAAAAATGTATTTATTTTGTTCCAATTTAAATTAAAAACAAGAAAAAGCGTTAACTTCGGTTGCACCGAAGCTAAATACCCTTCATAGGTGCATTTCTGTGTGTTCACTTTGTATGGAAGCTATATCCTATAATGAGCCGATCTGAACAATTTCTTCGGAGAATTTTCTATAAACTTCGTGACAAACTTAATATACCCTGTTCAGGGTATAATAATGAAAAAATTCGATATATTTTGAAATGTTTGTAAGAAAAGAGAAAAATGCCACGCAAGGCACTGGTGATTGTGAAGTTGACGGAGACGACGCCGTATCAGTTCGTGTAGCACAACAATGGTTCGTTCGCTTCCGTTCTGGAAATTTCGATGTGAAAAATGCTACTCGCTCTGGCCGACCTATCGTTGAAAAAGCTAATGAAATTATGGAAAAGATTGACCAGGCCCTTCATATAAGCAGCCATGACATCGCTAAAGAACTTAACATTCATCATCTAACGGTTTTGAACCATTTAAAAAAGTCTGGCTAAAAAAAGAAGCTAAATGTTTGGGTACCATATCAATTGTCTGTGATTTTAATGGATCGAGTTAACATCTGCGATTCTTTGCTGAAACGATATGAAATCGAACCATTTCTGAAGCGAGTAACAGGAGACGAAAACGTGCGGAAAAGATCGTGGTAGAAGCGTGGTGAACTGATGAGATGGTTGAAGCAAGCAAACGAAAAAAAAAACGGCATCACATCACAATGGTCAACAGAAAAGGCTACATCTTCCACCAGGACAACGCTAGATCACGCACATCTCTGATGACTCGGCGAAAACTGGGAGAGCTTGGCTGGGAAGTTTTGATGCATCCACCACCTTGCATCATCGAACTATCATTTGTTTCGTTCAATACAGAACTTCCTTAATGGAGTTAAGTTGGCTTCAAGAAGAGCCTGTGAAAATTACTTGTCGCAGTTTTTCGCCGATTAATCAGAAAAATTTTACACATTACATTAAATATAAAAAAGAAAAATAAATTCAAATTTTATTAAAAATACGAAAAGACTTTTTCAACTACTTAACCTCTGTTGGAGTTCCGCTGGTCTCAAGATCTTTAGTGCTTGTATGGTCGTCCGATATTTAGCGAGCCACTTACGAATGGTAGCTTCACTTGCGCAGTGCTCAGGAAACCATTTTTAAGCCACTCCATTTACAGAAAATACATACGTACCTTTAAAAAGTATATTTCTTGAACCACTTGCCCGAAAATGGCCTAACAAATATGTCCACTAAAAGCTTCAAATGAATTTGTATACAAAATATTAAACCTCAATTAAAGCGGATTCACCAAATTAAGATACTATTTACTAGTAAATAAGGCCTGACTCTAAGAAATCTTAGCCACTAGTTTATAAACTAAATGATGTAATTACAAGCATGAAAAAAGGTGTATATTCCATTTTTTGCTGTAATTCATACTTACCTCCAGCACTCTTCCTCTCGTACATCGCTTGGCACTTCCAATTTAAACGCTTAATTTATCAAATGCCTTAATGAGCGTACGTGCATTGCATGCATCCCATATTCGGAGCACCGAATCTACGTGGACTTCGTATACACACCTTTATCAACCACCCACAAAAATAGCAAATATAATGGAGCGCCTAAAATGCAAGCGATAAAGGTTTTTACCAAAAATTTACCGCGTCACTTGACGATAGTGGAGAAATCTAAAAGCCTGCATTGTACGTTTCGCCAAATTACCATGATTTCATTTTTTTTTTAGTTTCAAGCAGCCTTTTTACCATTTTGCTATTGTTGTAAGCTGGACGTTAATTACATTGTTAAATTGACAGCGAAATTGGGTAGCCTGTTACAAGAGAAATGTGTGCAAGGAATATTAATAAAAAATGTCTCCTCATTGTCTAGTTCATAAATATGAAAGAAGGTAAAAAAGAAGTGCTGAAAATAATATAATGATTATATCGTAATACGGTTTATTATAAACGAGTGTTATCATTTAAGGAGTTGTTATTTATCAAGAGAGAAGTGGTTATTTACGTAAAAATCTCACGCCGAACGTTCTTCTGTATATACTACAGTATCACGGCGGAGGTAAGAATGGGCTGATAACAATTGGCTCCTTTTGTAGTTTTGAGCTATCTAGGTGAGGTCATACTACTTATACGAGTATGAGTGCTTAATAGCACATCATAGTCTTACTATAGTGAGGGGTACAGAAAGGGGTGGATCAACGTGTTATACTGCCCGTGCTGAGGATCAACTTGGAAGGGAACGGAGCTTACATAAATCTGGCAGCCGCCGTAATAAGATTCCATTATTTGTGTGGTGGGTGCTATGAGCAAGCGGGCGTACTTTCCTTCGAAGACCCAGCGAAAGCAATGTATCCGGAGAAGCCACGTGATGTTTTCCTGTTGAGAAAGGTGCAGCTGCAACAGCCAACCGTTGACGAGTTAACGGAAGATTTTAAGAATGCATTGGTTGTGCGAAAGCATTATTGTCTAATCTTCAGCTTGAACCGCCACCAATGGCGTCCAAGCGACAGAGGTCAGCAGAAGAGGCTAAGCAAAGAGAGAGATCTTAAATCAAATATTCTCTGAGACTATAACGTAATCCAAGTTCGTCTCTATCAACCACGGATGCCGGTTAGTACCAGGCTCAAGTCAAGATTATAGCTTTTGATGACGAGCGATCGGTCCAGATAGGARAGATCTCATGATGTCCTCGAGTGGCATAGAAAACGCTAAAAAAAATCCATGAACACCACCTTGACTTTCGACCGAATTTGAGTTCTTTTTCAATTGCGACTTGATTTTTTGAGTATCGATATATTTTAGGATAATTTCAACAGAATATTCATAAATACACCTCTCCTCACCAGTAGTAATGCATTTGATGAATGTGGAGCCTTCAGCTACATCGTCAAGCTTCGTTTTTTTTTTTGTCTTTCAAAAAATATTGAGGTGAAGGCAAGTTTTAAAATTTGATCACACAACAGTAATTCTTCTCAATACTCCAATATAATAATGAGACATTGTATTTACTAACCGGGTTGTGGCTGTAACACATCTGGTGATTTTGTGACATTTTGATAAATACTTAATTGAACCAAATTCTCTGGTTATTGTTCAAAAAAAATTATTTTGGCTATTTTATTTGACATCGAACATCACAGACATCCTTATTTTAATTACTTAATTGAGGACGAACTGTTTGAAGTAGAGCTCATTCAAAGAAAAAGACTTTGTAGAACTAACTTGCAATTACTAAGTTATATTAATTAATATAAATTCTATCTATACACATATGTACATACATATTATGATATGTGTATTTAAATATACACTTATGAGTGTTTAGAAATATTTTTGTTGAGTAACATACCTGATGAAACTTCTTTAGAAGTTCAAAATTATTATGCAATTTTACAAATGTACAAGGGTAGTTCAATAGGGGCAATAATTAAAATTAGTGATGAATACATAAAATAGTAATATTTTCCGATTTTTCCAAAAATTTTTGCTTACTAATGCTAGTACTTTTGAAAAAACCAACAACAATAAGAAATAAATTTCCCTACAATCCTACGTTACTTACAAAACTTAAATGCTTACAAAAAAATACGATATGATAAGGCACAGCACAGACCGACATTAATGGCTAATTTGACAGCACAGTGATTTCGTCGATATTGCATGTCACCAATATGAAGTTTCTTTTGATTTTGCTTACCACTTCAAGTCGCAATTATTTGAATGAGAACTTCAAACTAATACCCAAGTTAATGAACGAAAGTGCAGAAAAGGAGTAAAAAGTGGAAAGCGAAATTACAACACGAAATATAACGTAGTGAAGTGCAGTGAGGTGCAATGTTGGGAAGAAACTAAAAATTATATAAAAGCTTCTAGCGATTTTCCGCTCTGTGACTTGAGTAAATTTGTGCGGCATGTAGCTAACGTTATACAAGTTTTGAACGGATTCAATGAAGAAACTATAATGGATCCTTTTTCATTTTCAGTTCAACTTTACGTTTTCTGTCTTTCCGCCTTTTTTCTGTGTCGGCCAATAGCCGTTAGCATTGGGTGACTGGGATTGGTAATTGACAGCAGAGTAGTAGTTTTAATGCAGTTATTACAAAGTATCGAACGTCGAAAGTTTAACATTTCATACTCCTATCCCTACGGGTTCTTGCGGCACAAAGTAAAAAATAACTGCTACAGTAAGCTCCGGTTAGTTAAAGTTATGAAAGTTTTTTTGAATGATCCATGCATTCAATTAAAAAATTTATTTGTTTAATTTTGTGTATCGATTTTATGTAATCTTATAATTTTAATTGATACAATTGTTAAGGATAATCTCAAAATGTCTACTTCACATTTGTTGTGCAAATTCCGATCTCTTATTCATGGAGGCAGGAGTTTGACATGCAAACAAGTCAACAAACATCGGAGTGGAGGGGAAAAAAAACATGTCAAAGCCTTTCAAAAATCGAGGTGATGGACTGACAGAGGGTCAATAAGGAGTTCTATCTGGCCGTATTGAGGCGCTTGTGTGAGAACATCCGTCGAAAACGGCAAGGATTGTGGAACAATAATTCATGGATTTCACACGACGATAACGCACAATCGTATCGAGTCATGTTTTTGGCCGAATTTGAGGCCAAAAATGCAATGAACACCATGGAACACGTTTTCAGTCGATTGAAGAGATAAAACATAATTCGCTGAAGAAGCTGAAGGTCATCTTAAGCTTTTGTCACAACACAAGTTTAGCGAATCAGGTGACAGTGGCTGCCATAGCTAGGTCACGTTGTCCGGATGGAAGTGAACACTCCAGCTTTGAAGGTTCTCGATTCATTACCCACCAGTGGAAGCAGAGTAAGAGGGAGACCACCACTCACCACACACAGTAAAAAAGAAGAAAAAATCACTTTAGTCTAAACTATTTAACAGGAGATTACTGTAAGCAAATTGAAAATATGTATGCATTATTCCTTGTACGGGTATCGACTTAGAACACCCAAATTAAACGAATTACTGACTTGAAAGGTTTATATTGAAAAAGTTTTTAAAAATGTTTGATGCTATCGTTTGTTTCCTATGTTGGGGTCAAATTCACTTCTGATGAACAAAAATATTCCTTTATGACCGCTATAAGCCATAATTTCGGTAATGAAAAAATGAAAATTTACAAAGTTTTGTACCCGACTATATGGTAGAGACTTGGAAAACGTGCCTTATGGAATGGAATCAAAAAGCTATCAAATATTTTGAAAAATTAGCTCTATAAAAGAACTAGAAACCTGATTATAGTAACCAACTGCTACTTGGATATTCCAACTGAAAAGATTTAATAGATAAAATAAATAAATTTTCAAATACATTTTCAATATATTCTTTCAGCGGTTGGGCAATCGAATTTGTATATTCCAATCCATTATGGAAGGGTACAAATGAATGCCTTCTATTTTCTTCTTCGAAATTAAGAGTCACACAGAAAAAAATTCTGCAACCAACTTTTCTAATTAAACATAAATTTGTTATGCATATTCTGCGGCTTTCTTCAACTGATCCTTGCATATCTGCACGTTCCATTAAGTATGGTATACCAGTTCTTTCGTCTTACCTATGCCACTTTCTCAACGGTTCAATAGTAATTTACCCCCTTTTCATGAAGACACCAGCAAACAGCAATAATTCCATTATTTCTGCTGAAGCATGAAAAGCGAATTCATACTTGGAGTAACGACTTAAGACCATTATTGAAATGACCGGCAACGCGAATATCCGAAAGAGCTTTCAACCCAAAACACTTACGTCAAGGGAAAAGGGGTGAACTGGCAAAACGGGCGTTAAATGAGAAAACTGGCACACAGTGACAATTTTACTGTTCGATGAGAGTAAAAAAAGTAAAATGTAGTATAGCAAAAGAAAGTAATAGCGAAGCGAAGAGCAAAACATGGCAATGAAGTGATTTCACGAGCTTTTAACAAGCAGGCTGCTGCTGGCGGGAGCTGCGCGCCGGTCGGAAGTAATGGGAGGAGAAAACAGCATAAAATTGAAAAACATATAAATTTTCGTAAACGATTACGCGACTATTAAGTGCAGCCAATGGGAAAACGCAAGTCGCGGCAGCATAGCAAATGGAGCAAAAAGGATTGCCACGTAGCGCAAACGGATGGGCTCAATCGTGTCACATTCACTATATAAGTATAGGTGGGTATTTTTTCAACAATTCTAAGATGGTCGAAATATTTTTAGTGGCTTAAAAGAACATGTTCTTACACGCGCCCTACTAATTAAACGCCTTGACTTATGTATGCTTTTGCATGGGTCACAAATATTTCCGTTACCGTTACCGTTGTTGTTGCTGTTCGGAATTTGCTTTTAAACCCCGAAGCGTATTGGAAGTGTAGCGAGATTTTTAGAAATCCTTTTTTTACTACACCGATTTTATATAAGACTGACTGAGTGGGTTTCTGCCTTCGCGTTCCCCATCTCCTCGCGCTACTTAACTGCGGATTAAAATGTACGGCGCATTCTGTGCACTGAGCGTTTTGTTTGCCCAACGCTGCGTCACATTTAATGAGTGGTTTAAAAACGGCCAAGTATTCTTTTTGTGCATCCTTACTCCGAACGTTGCTTCTGCTTTGTACATTTAAGATTTTTGCTGGAAAGGAAACTTCTGGGAAATTAGTGCCATGAAAAAAATTGGGATTAATCGTGCATTCGAAAAAATATGGACAGTTTTCTTTCACTTTTTGTTTTTATTTGTATTTGTATATCATGCGTGGCTGCCCACTCCTCCAACACTTCAAACAGCTTATATTTTCGCTCGTCTCGCTTGCTTTCTGCTTCTTAATTTTTGGTTTATTTAATTATTCTTTTTTACGCTTGACAATTTTTCTCCTCATTTCTTTATTTCTTAATCTGTCTATTTAATTTTGATTATTTATGGGAAATTTCTCTTTGATCTTTGCATGTTTTCTTTGACTAACTTAATTTCTTCTAGGTGGACTTTTTATTTGTTTAATGAACTTTTATGTGCGCTTACTTACTTATTTATTTGCTTAAAAGTATCGAACTAATGAGACGTCCTCATTTATTTAATTAAAAAATCTGGGGTTGCTCAGATGCGAAAAAGTTTTTAATTCTTTCTAATGAATAAACAATATTCGAGCAGTTAATTTTTACTTTGTCATCGACTGAGTACAGCAACTTACAGATTTTTATGTTTATTGTTATTAATTTGCTAATTGTTAAGAAAATATGTAATTAATGAGCATATAAGTTTTCTGTTACTTAGAACAGCACCAAGTGGATGTGTGGATGTGGGCTGAAAGCAAAATACTATGCACACAGACGCTCTTTCATTCCAAGCATCATAAGTTCCTCTTCTCCTTACATAGGTCGCCTTTTATATTTCGAAATTCTTTAACACCAGTGTTGCAATCTGGAAACTCAAGATCTTATCTTTGAACTTTTGTTGGTCTACATATTCAGACATATGACATAAGAGTACTATTTGTGTTGTTCACAGTAACTTAAAATTTTCTTCTGGATCGAAAAATGGAATAAATCGCGAACATATGATAGCGGTTGTTCGAAACACGTCTATGACATCGTCACACATTATGAATCGTGAATTCATGCCTACAGAAGCAAACGGTTGCCTATTTTTTTGGAAAAACTAGACATATCGTATCCATACTCTTCACCGCGACAATCTCTCTCTCGACACATCGATTGAAACTACTGGTTTTTGAACACTCATAACATCAATTTGTTAAGTCATCCTCCGTAGAGTTCTGACCTGGCACCGAATGAATTTATTTTATTCCAATTCGTACAAAATAAACTAAGAGGTCAACATTTGGAGATACCTTAATCAAAGTGGCAAAAAAATCAAACGCATGCAAAGATGTATACATAGATCTTAATGCTGAATATTTTGAAATACAATAAAATCATTTTCCATGATTAAAATTTGTTTTAGTTTTCGAATCCCGAAATATAAAAGGCAACCTACATATAAATCCTAGGAAGTGAGTAAAATTGTGCATTACAACCGTGTTTCAATTAAAAATTTGAAAAAATACTATCCCATACTTTAGAGTAGAAAAATACTAGGTTGTCAAAAAAGTCTTGCGGTATGTTCATAAAAATTTTTTTACGACTCATGCCCAGCTCTTGACCGATGCTACGGCTGCTACTATGCCGGTCTCTTTCGACCAACTCAGCGATTTTATCGCAATTTTCGACGACAGGCCTTCCGGAGCGTGGCGCATCTTCGACGACCTCTACACCACAACGAAAACGTTGAAACCATCGTTGTGCGGTGGAAATGGAAACAGTATCGGGTCCATAAACTGCACAAATTTTATTGTCGGCTCGAGATGCATTTTTGACTTTATCATAGTAGTACTGTAAAATATGCCGTATTTTCTCTTTATTTTGCTCCATGTTTGCGATGCTATAACTCACGAACGACTTAAAAGAAACGACAATCAATCAAACACGTGGTAGCGCGTAAAAAGAGCTTTTTCAAAAGGTATAGCATGACCCGATGCGACGAATAAAACTAAAACTACGCGCTCTCAGCGACAAGTAGCGAAAATAACGCAAGGCTTTTTTGACAACCTAATATATACTAAGGTGACTTGTCTGAATTCATTCTTGCACGTAAAAAGTTCAGAATAATAATTTTCATTGTTTCGGATTCAACATACTCATAATTTTAAATTTTGTGTCTACTATATAACTGTAGGGGCGGATTTTTGGGGAATAAACATTTACTTGAAACATGAAGATTATTATATTAAATAGAATAGTTTTTATACAGTTTACTAAATTGAAAAAACACATTATAAATGTGTGATGTGTGTGCAGCATGTTCATCCTCAGTCACATTTTCATGCGGCGAAGAGTCGAAAAAGAGCGTTCAGAGCATTCGTCACAGGATATAGGTCTACATCGCAGTTCTTCAACGTTTCCAATGCAGTAATCGGTAACTTCTTATATTTTGACTTATTTTCTGCCTCCTATGGCAAAGCCTTTTGTTCTATCTATCAAGCAGTCAATATAGTTTTCCATTTCTTTGGTTTCTTTGGCACATACTTTGTCTGGAAACAGAAAACTCAGTTGAAATCCATCCAATATTTCTCTAGAAAAACGCGTCTTCAAATCTTCGCCTATTGTATCCGACAGAAGAATGTACACTGAGCCTGTAGAAATCTTCGCAAGTTCTCACGCAAAAATTTTCGAGATTTATTTGTCGGCTGCAGATTCTTGGTTTTTCTTCGTCAACTTTCAGTTTTGGCGTCATTGTTTCGTGTCTGAATAAATGGATCGAAACTGTTGCTCCTCTTTTTGTTTTCAATTTCGGTACATTACAAGTAAAGTAACTATCATATTTGATGCCTTTACCAGATCGATCGATTCCTTCTCAAGAATCACGCTGAATAAATGAGTTGGAGAGAGAATATCACATAGGCAAAAAAACTCAATTAATAGTCTAAATTTGCACACGGCTGCGATGAGTATCGTTGCTTTCCCGCTGCGTCCTTATTTTTCTAGCGACTCATTGTTGTTTTTTTAAGAAAAGTTGCCACAGTAAAAAACACGCCGTAAAATATCAGAATGATCGATGCACAATGGTTTTAGCTATTAGCTGTTGACTTTCCCCCATATCCCCCTCTGAATCCACAATGATAATATATATTTTCATAATTTATATTGTTTTCATTCCAAGTATTGCTCATACAATTCAGGTAAGCCAATTGCAGTGCGGCCTGTTTCAACATCTCTTGGATTTAATACATATGATTTCCAGCAAAACGAAGAAGGATCCGCAAAAACATAACGCATCTATAATATTTTTAGATGCTTTATAATAAATAATTATCTTACAGGTACGTAATCTGTTGGTATTATAAATTACTATAAACTATGAACCCGGTTAAAGTGTTCTACTAGAGACGACCTATAAGTTTTTGATATATTTCTAAGGATTCTTACAATTGTCGGGACAAAACTGCTGGCACTGGTATTTAGAATAAACATCCATCTTCCTCCGTTACCACAATTCTTTCAGATTTAATGAACATGGCTGTATTTCTACGTATGCTATGTAACATATCCGCTCTGTCCAGATTCTCATCGTTCTATCGTATACGGTATACCACTTTCCTATGTTCCAGCTTTGAAATTCCTCATGAAGTGTTAATATTTAGCGCAACATTTTTTTTTTTTTTTTTTTTTGAAGTGCATAAATATGATATCGATCTCTTCTTCGTGGGATCTTCTTATTCTATACTTATTCTTTTCAAAAAACTTTTCATGAAATTTCCAGGAATGAAAGTTGGTAAAGGCCCGACCATTTGCAAGCAGCATAAAGCTAGCAAAATGAATCGTATTATTGTCAGTGAGAATCGCATAAGAACAGCAACACACATGTGTAATAAATAGCAGTAAAGACTGCTTTGGCTGTTGACTAGAAATGTATCTATTGTTGTTGGTATATGGTATTAAAATTCACCATCGCGCCCTTTTTCTGTTTTCCTCTTTGTTGTTTTTTTATGTGCTTGGCATTTGACTTCTTTATTTGTGAAAGTCGCATTTGGTAGTTGTTAGACGATAAAGTCAACATGTAGACTTGCTGATGGATGATAAATCATAGCATAAAAATATAATCGAATTTATATTGATACAAGCGGCTTATGTTGTATTTGTAATGCTGGGCAAATGCTTGGTACAGGACGACCCCCTTCAAGTATGCTAAAAGGATGGTCAGTTGTGTACAAATCGAAAATTCGTAATACAAAGTTATAGTGAAATCCGTCTTGATAGGGCTTGACTACGCCAACCCTACTGCACACATACACTTAGGTACTTACTATACATACGGCACCCAAATAAAAAACTGACTCTAAGACGGCATAAATAAAATATGGAGATAAGAATATGACAGTAGCAATTGTGAAAAAATAAGCAATTGAAATCAATTGGCCAAACGGTCAAGTGGGATATATGGACTATGCTCACAAAGGATGCGTGCTAGAGTCCTATGCGAGTGTGTAGAGTGAGCAAACGCTTACTTAGCATACGTAAATAGCCAAACGACCAAGCGCTGACTTCAAGGAGCCCATTTAGCTTTTTCGTTGTTATTGTAGCACATATATTTGCCATCATATGGGAATATGTGTGACTTTATCGCTGCAGTTGTTATGGTCAATTGACGTTGTGCCGAGATAATAACCAGCATACGAGTACGTTTAGCATTTATTTGCTTGCTGTTACACATTTTTAATACATTATTGTTGTTTGCATGACGCATAAGTCGCTTTTAATGGCATACATTTATTTTCAGCTTTAAGCAAATGAATATTAGATAAAAGCGGCAGAGTAAAGTGCTTTCATAGACATTTTGATTTTTGTGCCAAATAAAAATAAATAAAATAAATATATTTATAGAAAAGCTCTAGTATTAGTTAATGCAAGATCGTCCTCATTCCATTGATCTATGATATAGAGTAGTCCAAAAAGGTCTTTTCGTAATTTTAATTAAATATTTACTTATTTTCTTTTGTGTTTATAATGAACTTTAATGAACCAAATATGTACCATTTTGGTCGACCACTTTTTGGCATTTTCCGCTAGAGACATTATTCCATAAGTGTAAAACTTTTCTGGTTTCTCGGCAAAAACTGCGACAAGTAATTTTCACAGGCTTCTCTTGAAGCCAACTTTACTCCGTTAAAGGAGTTCAGCATTGACCGTAACAAATGGTAGTCTGATGGTGCAAGGTCAGGCTATATGATGGATGCATTAAAACTTCCCGGCCAAGCTCTACCAGTTTTTGCCGAGTCATCAAAGATGTGTGTGGTCTAGCGTTGTCCTGATGGAAGACAAAGCATTTTCTGTTGATCAGTTCGTTTTTTCGATTGCTTATAATCATCAGTTGTTGATAGTAAAATGTAGAATCAATCATTCGCTCAGGCTAGAACAGCCTTTTCAATCCCACCAACACTCAGCATAACCTTTCTTGGCTTTGCGACCATTTGTTGAGCTTCACCACGCCTGGACTGTGATCTTTTTCGCACATTATTGTCGTATTTCATCCACTTTTCGCTTCCTGTTACCATTCGCTTCAGAAGTGATTCCATTTCACTGGTAAGTAGCACATAATATTTTTTTCAAGGCCTGCATCGAAGCAGGATTGTCCGAATAGACTTTAGACTTTATATATCCTCACAGGAAAAAGTCTAACGGTGTGATACCATTGATCGATGAGACGTACTGGATGTGATGCCGTCTTGTTGATACCAAAATACCAAAAACCATCGACATCTTTTTTTGAAGAAATATGGACCGAGGATTCCACCGTCCCACAAACCACACTTAACCGTTGTTTTTTCAGGATGAAAAGGCAGCTCTTGAATCTCTTCAGGTTGCTCTTCGTCCCAAATGCGGATTTCGCTTTTGCTTTTCTACATACGCATTAAGCCAGAAGTAGGCCTCATCGCTAAAAATTAGCTCGAAAACATAGGATATTTGTGGAACTTCTCTAGAGCTCATAGAATGAAGCAATGTCGCTTGAGAAGGTCGCACGACTTCAGTTCTTGTACAAGTTGTATTTTATACGCTTTCAATTCAAGATCTTAATTTAAATTCCATACATCAGTGCGAGTTGCTTCTAATAGTCTTCGTGTACACTCTCAAATACGTCTGCTATATTTTCTTCACCATGTGCTGGGCGTGGTCTATTCGGTCGAGTGTTATCCAATAATGCATGCTTTCAGAAAGGGTGATGATGTTGCGAATGGTAGGCTCATTAGGACGATTATATAATAAAAAAAAATATGTTTGAAATGCAGCTCGCAAGGAAACTGTAAATATGTATTTTACCGAATTTTAATAAAATAGATAATAATTCGATACCTCCAAACATATTTTTGACATAAAAAATATCGATCAACCGGAAAGGCGTCCGAAAATCATACATAGAAGCTTTAAGAATACACACGTCTAAAAATATTGAAATCTAAACATAAACTCATCCCATATTGTACAAATTATTTAGTATTTTGTTATATTTTGAATAACTTTCTTGCCACTTTGATTTTCAAAATACTTGCCAAAATGTCCGCATCCTGCTTTAAGTCACTCTTTTCTCCAAAAATCTCTTCAACATGGCCGCGACACACACTTAACTTAACTCTTTCTAATTATTCCTTATGATTTGATTAGGCTTTGAATCAACCTTTTAACTTTCTCGCACACCAACATATAGTTATCACGCATACACTACCACATCCACACACACACATACACAATAATGTTACTGCTTGTAATTATGTTTAAATCCTTTCAACACGCCAAATATTTAAGTGTTCCGCTCCTTTTTTCTACTTTCAGTTGCTTTGTTGAAAATTTTATGGAAATTTGATTAATCTTATCAAGATGGAGCTGATGATGGCGCTGACGATGCCAGTGACAAGCCAAAGCCTGTCGTCATTTGAGTCAGCAACTGCTGAGGGGTGCACCGAGTAAGTACCATTTATATTTTGCCACTTAAAGCTTCCACGCTGGAGCTGTTAATATGTCGACATATCTTACGCTTATGTAAATGTATTTGTGTGTCTGTAAAGAAAAATCGCGAAAGGGTTGCTGTTGTCACACAGTCAAGTCAAGCAATCGATGGATTGCTTCCGTGCTTTCACTCAAACCTACAAGTACACTTATCTTTATACTATCGTGTATACTTCCTTAGTTACGTCTTGTATAGCACATTTCCCACCGAAGCCATTGTAGTGGCACGAACTTAAGGCATTTGCTCGTAAACTAATTCAGTTCCTTTTCTTTACTTCCTCCTAAATAGCAAGGCTTGTAGTTGTTATTGTTGCTGGTGCTATAAGAATTTTGTTAATAGGTGGGCGTATCTCTTGGCGTATATCAAGCTATGGGTGGCCACTGGCGTGAAAAGTGCTGTAGATGCTTGACTAGATAAAGCCATGGAAAGGCTGGGTTTTTATTTCCGTAAATAATTTTATATTAACGTCTTGTGGGATATTATTATTAAGTTATCAGTAGTACATATGATTCTTCTCTACATAAAGTGTGATAATTAAATAATACTCGTATTATATATGGTAAGCAAATGAAAGTGTTTCTTTAAAGGGCGATTTGAATTTCTTAAAGTACCTTTCATCAATACTTGAGGAAAGGGTTAGAAAGCAGAGTGTGTTGCCAAATCTGGAAACCGAGTAGTTAATCGATGGCATTCATTGAGTTTAGGAATCGAAGACATTCGTGGCTTGATGTGATGGAGAATTATCATCAGGTAAAATCCATGAATTGTTCTGCACGCAAACGCCTCAATATGGTTAAACAAAACTCCATATTGACCGTCTGTCCCTCCGGAACAAACTCATGATGCACCAAACCACGAACATCGGAAAAAACAATGTCAATCAGGTTGACTTTTCCGCACCTTAGACGTGATTTTTTTGATTCGGCTCCTTTTTTCCCTCCATTTCGATAATTGTTAATTTGTCTGTATGTTAAACTCATAAGCTCATGTCTCATCGGCAGTTATAATGCTCTCCGTGAATGTGGGATCGGAAATCGTACGAAGAAGTATGTCTAAAGAGACTGGTTTACGGTATTCATTTTGAAAAAAGTTCAGCTTTATCGGGACGAGTCGAGCAAGAACGTATTTCATACCCATAATATCCACCAAAATCATTCGAACGAACTCGTGAGAGATATTGAGCTTTCTCGCCATCTCTCTAATACTTGATTGACGATTTTAAACACCATATCTTTCACTTTTTTAATATTTTCATCACTTGAAGATTTCGCATTTCGTCCAAAACGAAGTACGTATGTCTTCTATGGTTTCTCGACCGTCTTTGAAGGCTTTGTACTACTCATAGACTTGTGTTTTTAATCATCGTAAGCCTTTTCCAGCATTTCCAATGATTGTGCACACGAAATTTTGTTCGAAATATAAAATTTGAGACAAATTATTTGTTCAATACTTTTATCCATTGTAAAAGTAATATTTATATCTTTGATATAATATTTATTACACCGGTTTCCAATCGAGATCTGTTATAGTTCCATAAGAAATCTTCGAACAAAGAAATGTAATAATCAAAAGACACTATGCGACTTTTTTAGTTTTGATGTGAAGAACTCCTCAATAAATCCTATCAATTGTCAAGTACTGCATACTTTTAGGCGTACTCGATCTTGCTATGAATATGGATGCAAATTCACACATACATCAGACAAACTTATTATACAATACACGAATTCTGTGAAGAGTTCAACGTAAGACAATTTCTAAGCTTTAAAAGCTTACTTAGCGTACTTTTAGAGTTCACTCCAGCCCTTTTCCATTTCCATTTTTCCTTCTATGCATACGCAAATAGTTTGCGTTTTTCGGCTTGAGTATTCTTATTCTTTCCATTATTTACTTAAGTAACGTACCTTTTTAAATGGAGAGCACTTCATATTACACATAATGCCTTAGAAATATCAGAATACACTTTATTTTCTATACTTTTGCTTGTGGCCATGTATACTTAATGTCATGAATTACATATGCTTTTGTTAACAACATACATACATATGAACATATATGGTATAATAATTATTTGTAAGGAAAGTGTGCTTACCAAGCTTTTAAGGGAGTTTTGTCAATGCACAAAAGAGTTAAAACCACAAAATAAATCCTTCCATTTTGTAGTTCCTATTGTTCTTATTAAATATACATGCATGTGGTTGTAATATTTTACATAACAAAATATTCGAAGAAAGAATTTTTAAAATTTAAGGGAAAAAGTAAGGCGTTTTAGGTTACCCCGTGTACCTAGTTTAAAGTAAAGAAATAATATAAAGTTAAGTGGACTCATCATAAGTTTCTGATGGTAGCATTTCCAAAAAAATCCAAAAAAAAAACTAATGGCCATTAGTTTCACTTAGTTTCATTAGTCCGAAAAATGTTGTAGTGCTTAATGTTTGGTAAGCATATTTCCCAAATATCACTCAATTTCTTTATATTATACTGCTACAGAAAGATCATCACGATAAGGCGTGGTATTACGCGTTTTTTCGGCGAAATCGATTTGCTTTATTCAAAGTAGTCGTCTTCTACTACGATACAGCTTTTTGCACAGTCCAAAAGCATGTCGAACGAGTGTTTTAGCTCGTTGGGCGGCGTCTACGTCCGCATAACGCTTTCCCTTCATGGAAAAATGCATTTTTCCGAAAAGGAGAAGTCGCGCGGTGCCATATCAGGTGAATAGGGGAGTGTTTAATAGTTAAAATGTGATTTTTGGTTAAATAATCGTCCTTCGAATATTGGATTCTGAGCAATTTTTGTTCTTCAGTCAATTTGTGAGGAACAAACCGTGCACACACCTTTCGTTACCCAAATGTTCGGTGAAAATACGATAAATCGATGTCTTGGAGATGTTCAATTCCATTTCCATGAATTTCAATAACGATTTCTTCTGATTTTTGATGAATTCCCGCACAGTTTCGATGTAATTTCAGGTGATCAGGGATTTTGATTGCTCCACATGTTGATCGTCATTTATGTCCTCACGTCCACTTTGAAAAAGTTGAAACTACCCTTTCACCCTGCTACGGGATAGGCAATCCTCGTCATAATTTTGTTTCATCAATTGAAACATTTTGATAAAAGTTTTACCAATTTTAGAACAAAATTTAATGTTTGCTTTTTGTTCGAAGCTCGTTTTCGCACCGATATAACAAACATACTGACACTTAAAACGCAATAACTTCACTCCCAATCAATGAAATGTCATGAAATGTCTCTCTGGACAATCGATAAAAACGCATCAGTCCACATATAGATGGCACAACCAGGGGCAACGATAAAGTAGGAGGTAGCGAACCATCAAGGCATATACGATGCGGTTGTATGGGAGATAGCGGAGCGTAGCTGCATCTCGATATTCCGAAAGCGAAGATGCTCATACCTTGCACGGAAAAAGCGAAGGATGTACATTGTGCCCTTCAAGGACACAACTCTGTATTACCGACGAAAATTGGGAGGCCTTAAATATCACCAACTACGGAAGGGGGATGACAGTCTACATTACACCCTGTACGTAAACATGTCATCTGAGAAAATTTTGTACGGAAGATTCGCACAAATGGCGTGGTCTACCTTCGACTCAAAACACATAAACCGGACTATCAAAAGGAGACACAAGGAAGGAGCGGTAGGTGAAGACGGATCTGGAAGAAATTTTAGAGCTTTCCTTGAAGTACCTAGATGCATGGAAGGTGGGCGGAGATTCAACTCGAGTCCGAGAAGTAACCTGAAATATACAGCTAAGGTTGTTAAGGTAATTTTTCATAAGAGCAACGCCGCCTCTGCTGACCTCGTCCTCATAGAGGTGGAGATCAGAAATTTTCATTAATTATGGCGTAACAATGTTTTATAAAACAAAATACAGTTATACACTGTGCGACTTAACGTAGTAGTAACTAAATGTGGCTCTGAAAATTTTTGAAAATTATTTATAAGAGCTCAGACTTTGAAATATAAATTATCTAAAATTTTCTTACAAATCATCCGATAACAATAAATGAACACTTCAATGATTGGCTCTCTAAATTCAACTTTCAGCATGAAGTCTTTGGAATTGGAATTTAAATCGTTTTGAATGAGTACTTAGCCAAGAAAGGAAACACTTCTTGCTACTTTCATGTCTGACAGCTAACGGCAAACATGTTACTCACAAAATTCCCATTTGGGGCAACAACAAACACTAAAAATCAACACGCAAGTGTAGCACAAACTGTGACCGCAAAGACAGTTAACACTCACACACATCCATGCACACACACCGGTATAGCGCAACAAATTAAATGATGCTGTTGTGACAAACTTGATAAATCTTCGAATAAATGTGAGGCAACAACAAAAGTGAAATAAATTCATAGGTGAGTGCATTTTTAATAGACTACTTAAATTTATAGACACACCTACATATATGCTGCATTAAAAAGCACAGTAAATAAATAAACTGGCAAGGAAAAGGATAGACGTAGGTAAAAAAAAAAAGAAGAAAAATAAGCACAGCAATGAGAAGGATTCAACCGAAATACACAAAAAGTGACATGAAACGGAAACTAACTTTATATCAAGCTTGCTACTGTTTGCTTGACTTGACTTGCTTTCACGCCCTGCCTCACCACCGAACACTTCAACAACTATTGCAGCAAAAACAACAACTACAATGAAATTGACAATTCACTAGCACAAAGCGACAGAGAGACGGACAGACAAACGAACCGGCAGGCAGACAGGCAGGTAGTCTTGATACATTCGGTTGAGTAGAAGATAGTTAAGTCGATATCTCTGCCATGGTATCCGGACGAAAGTAGAAATTTCCTTGACATTTTCATTAGCAGCATTACGTCGAACTACCATGCATGTGGCGACGGGGTAGCTTGTGCTGCCATGTGTGTGGGTTGGGCGTTCGAGCTGCCTACTTGCGACAATTGCTCAAAGATGTGTATCCCGCAACAAGAAAGACTCACCACACACCCCACCACCAATGTATGCTACATCTTGTGGCGACAAAATGTGCGCCATAAGTTACTGATGTTGTTGCCTCTTATTTTTCTGTTATTGTTTTTGTTGTTGTTGGCGGTTGGGCAAATGTGCGAAAACCGCCCCAAGGGCCAAGTTGTTTATGCGCATCGTTTAGTGGAGTTTACTTTAGCTGGTTCTGGGCTGTCTGGGTGAGAAATGTGATTGTCGCAATGACTCAAGGCGACCGTGTGTGCGTGTGTATGTGCGTATATTTGTTTACTTAAGTGCCAGTGATGATTTGTCCCACTACCCATTCGCTCAGGCTAAAGCTGCTCAGTCTTAAACTCGCTTGCTTTCCTTTCAAGGCGGTTGTTGCGCAGCTTTCGCATGTATGTACATAGGTGTGTGTGTATGTGCTTACCCTCGCGCTTTGTTTGAATGCCACACACAATATTTGCAAGAACGCATCTCGATTTTTAGCCGCTTAGTTGGAGCGCTCATAAAGACAATTGTATGTATGTATGTGTGTGTGTGTGTATATTTCTGTATGTTTGTACGCACTCGCTGTGCCTAATGTTGTGGGAAATTGCATTAATTATTCTATTAGCAGTATAATTCGTTCTTAATTGTATGATAAAGTTTATTGCCTTGAGGTGGATGTCGGGCGTTCCACATACATACATACATATTTACACAATCGTTCGTACGTACACGCATATAATAGCAAATGAAAGGATATTAAGCGTGGATATTATGTAGTGGTCGTTTATTTGAGTTTATTGCGCAATTCTCTTTGCTTAACTGAACAGCATTTGATGAGTACTTTGATTCAGTGGAAGATAGAAATAATTTTTTATTACACCAATTTATATATTATATAGTAAGTTCATGGGGAGAGCAGGTGGAAAGAAATTCTGCAAGCAAATTATTACTGGAATTTTTTAATTTTTTTTTTTTTGTGAAGGACTTTTTTGATTTACCATTATTTTTCGTGCCATTTAGTATGATATGTTATACCTTTTAATATAATTTTACTCGGACTAGTCCATTTAAACTGCGAGCTATACAGTTTTTTCCTAGATTGGTATAACATTTGTTTTATTATCGTTTGAAGTGATATGTAATTAGTGAGTATTTGGCAGAAAAGGTTAAAGAAACAGTGCCTTATAATCGTCGTGTTGTTATCAGAAAGATAGCAGAGGATCTCTACATCTCTTATGGACCAACTCAGCATATTTCGGTTAACGTTTCGGGTGTAAAGCGTGTCAATGCCAGACTCGTTCTAAAGACCTGAATTTTTTGACGTCGAGTAGAGGTCGTAAAAACGTGGTTGAAGATCCTGCATACGCATCATTACTGGTCACTCATATATACGCGTATATATGCACTACTTGAGATATTTTTATTCAATTGTTATTTTAGATGGATCTAAACGCCTATGCGTCTTAATGGAGGAGCACTTATTTCTTCGCCCAATGGGATTGTTTTGTCGCAATTTCGACGTCGAGACAATCCAATAATTCGGCTGGTATACAATGGTGAAACTGTTGCAGTCGATGTAGATTACACGATTCCCCAAAGTACAATCATAGGAAACGGAGGTCATCGCATACCCGGCTAATACGATCGTCTTCATCTTCTTCGAAGTAAGTTCGCTTATTATTTGTACCAATTCTTTATCTCTGGTACGTAGTAGTGGGCCCAAGCTTCACCAACGGTCGTCAAATGATGCAGAACTTCCTGCAGATCCAGCTAAAGCCCTGCAATAAATTGATGTTACAATTGCACCCTCTATCCGGTATAAGCGAACACGGCACTCTTCGTGCCGCGATTTTTCCTATCCCCAATATTTCTTGCAAAATAAGACTTGCGTGATCTTTTGAAATGAATACTACCTTGTTTTAATATTATCCTTCGTGGTAGCCGCCATCAGTTTATCTGGGTATTTCTAATTGAAAACCACTTTAAATTATCTATTATTAATTCTTTTAATGGCAACATTGAAGGAGATGAGTTGCAGTTTTCAAAAAAATCCAAAAAAAAAAAAATAACACTAGTGTATAGCAATTTATCGACTATGATGTTTCTTGGGGAATATGCGCACAGAAGAGGTTCTACAGGACAATAAAATAGATAAATAAAGCCGCGGGAAACTTATAGATTTTAAAATGTCTGAATTTTAGAGTTAGACATTTTAGAGTGAAACAAACCCCAAATTCGGTTGTAGAATTCTTTATTTCTGTTCATAAAATTGTATATAAACCAAAGATTTAATATATTTTTATTCCAAGAGGTCTTTAAACCCACTACTGTACCCGAGAATCCACTTTCGGCTAATAATTCTGCCTCCATAATTATGACCAGTCTTAAGAGAGCATGTGACGCATAAATCAGTGGCCAATTATACACGACGCAACCATAAGCCCACGTATATTGGTAGATTTAAGGACAAGTGGAAAGTATTAAAGTAGTATATGAAGATAAGCAAACGAGAATGCTGGAGCTCTGCTATGACGCTGAAGGCAATTTGTACTCGGACTGTTACCCTGTAACGTAATGTTCGACGGTGTAGTGCGACTCTAAAAAAATTTCACATCATTGGATTTGCAGATCATACTACGGTTGTGGTGATAGCTAAGCACATTGTAAATATTATTTCGATAACCAGTGGAACAATATCATTAACTAATGATTGTTTGAAACTAAATAACTTACGTTAGCCGATAACAAAACGGAGGCCGTGCTTATAACTGTTAGGAAAGGTACCAACAGAGGTGTGGTCAAATAAATGTATTTTTTAACTGAATGCATTGGGACTATGACAAACGTATAATTAAAATTCCTCAATAACATGGGGTTCAGGCTTTCGATTCTTCCTCATCGTAAAACAAAAAAAAAAAAAAAAAAAAAAAAAAAAAAAAAAAACACAAATATATATACATATATATCATATATAGAATGTATATTATGTGAAGAAAAAATTTCGAAAACTCTCAAAGCCGTATGAATATTTCTCATTATTAATTTTCGCAGGAGCAATACCTGTTTTCAATGAAAATATACGCGATATTATCATTTCAAATATTATATCTGCCGCTCAAATACTTATGAATGTACATAAATGTTGTCCGTATGTTGAATGGAAATCACTTTATGTAATTAATGAAAATTCCACTTAAAAGTATAATTGATTTATCTAATATGTACTACAAAAAAAATAATAATTGAACAAACTAGCGGAAACATGCGCAAATCAATAACAGCCGACACAGAGTATGATGTTTGCTATACATCTATGTATGTATGTGTGTATTATTTTTGTTATATAAGCGACCTTATTTCAAATGTGTGATGCCGACGGCGTGTCTACAAAAATTTACTCCTGCTACATATGTGCATACACTACATATGTATGTATGTATATAGATTTCTAACGGAGTAACTTAATATCCGTATGAACTACACAGACACATACACTTACATACATACGAATTTGTACTTCATGAATGTCACGACGAATGTCGACAATATCACTTTGGCTGTGATTGTTGCTGTTAGTACAGCACACAACACAAGCCAATCTAAGAATCATCATCTTTATATTATGTATCAAAAAACCGCCGCACACCATCTTAACAATCAAACCAATCATTATGTTCATCATCGTTATCACCATCATTTGCTATCACAAGCAACGGTGCTGCGCTGTCAGCGAATAAGTTGTGGGTAAAAATAGACGAAACATATTTTTGAACATAATATCGATTTGTAAATTTCTACGATAAGGCCACCACAAGACAAACAATACACACACACTACATTATTCTTATTATTATTGTTATTGTTGGCGGTGCACAGGTGAAGTGTCTGTCGCGTTGGTCTCAGCACGCTCAAAGCAAACCAAGCGTAACTGCAGCTATATGGCAGCTAGAGAAAAGTGGAAGAGGAAAACTTCAACGCCACTTTCAGTGCAAACGGTAAGGTGATGGGTTTGCGACGACGTCGCCGTTGATGACATTGTTTGTGATAAGCAATTGATTTTGAAAATAGAAATAAGCGGAGTTTTTCTTGTAGCTACACACACCGGAAAGTAGAAATGAAGTAAATAGTAACTCGTGCATGCCTTTGGTGTTGCCGCCAAACATTGTTGACGAAAACTTTATTGCTTATCAAGCGCGTATTGCCTTTCAGATAAATGCCGCTCCTGGCTTTCACACAGACATGTGTAGCTCACAACAGTTTTAATTTCATCTATCTGTAATATACGCTGATTTTTGGGGCTATTATGATTATTTTGGGGTGCATTAATTTTAGCTTGAGGTAATCAGTCGCGAAAGGAATATCTTAATGGTGATCGTTTTATGAATATGTAGTGAAGAAAATGTAATTTTTTTTTTTTTTTGTTTAAATCTTTGATTGTAAATAAATCTAATTTAAGGGGATATTCTACTCTAACTACTACTAGAAATCAAATTTTAGGCAGCTTTTTGAATTTTGTTTAAAAAAACCCAAAAATATTTTTACTATCCATTTCTTTATGGTGTTTTTATTAATATCTTAAGATTACAGAAAAAAAAAATTACAAAAAAAATATTAAAAATTAAAATAATTAGTGTGAGGGGGGGAGACGGTGTAAAAAAATGGCGCATCTTGGTGACATTGATCCTGACTTTCCTGGTGGTCTGAAAAAAAATCAAAAGAAATTCTTAATCAGCAAGAATGCTGTTATAGTTGCTATGTCAGGGAACACGAAAATTTTTTTTTTTTTTTTTAAATGGCGACTGTCTGAAAATAAAGATCATTTTTTACGCTTTTTTTTTTTGAAATTCCTGATTTTTTTGTTTTATATTAAAAACAAAGGATTAAGGGTTATATAAGGATAAAGGATAGAGGATTATATAACGAAGGTTCACACAAAATTTCAAGTAAATCGGTTGTATAGAACTTGAGATAATGCAGGTACCGTGTGGAAAAAACTAGTTTCGAGAAAAATGTGTTTAAAAAAGTGTGTCTACCTACCTACTAGGCTAGGTACTGCGTCACTAAAGTAACTGTAGCTTTAAAAATAATTTTAATTTTTAAAAATCCTTTGGAAGATTTGTTCTTAAGGGTATAAACTTTAAATATATGAAAAAAATCGAATTTTTAAAAATTCTAGAGTAGAATACCACCGTAATAAATAATAATATTTTTTAAGTTTTTTTATTGAAGTCTTGGTCATTCAAAAATGTTAATACGGCAGGTGTTTTTCCAATTTGTTTGAAATGCGGACTTTCCACACTCTATCAAGAATATCAATTTGATCTTTAACTAATCTCAAAGTGTGCTTTGTATTATTATATTGAAATATGTAATGGATAAGCTACATGAAAACAAAACGGATATGCTAATATTAAGTTGTCAAAAAATAAAGAGAAAATTCGGCATATTTTACAAAACTACTACGATAAAGGCAAAAATGGATCTCAAGCCGCCAATAAAATTTGTGCAGTTTATGGACCCGATGCAGTTTCCATTTCCACCGCACAACGATGGTTTCAACGTTTTCGGTCTGGTGTAGAAGTGGTCGAAGATGCGCCACGCTCCGGAAGGCCTGTCGTCAAAAATTGCGATAAAATCGCTGAATTGGTCGAAAGGGACCGGCATAGTAGCAGCCGTAGCATCGAACAAGAGCTGGACATGAGTCATCAAAAAAATTTTTATGAACAATTGAAAATTCAGTAAAAGTACCGCAAGAAATGCCGCAAGACTTTTTGACAACCTAATCTATTTTTATGCATTTCATGTTATTCCTTTCTGGAAAAAAAAATTATCATCGCTCCTGAGCCAAATAGAGTTCTGTGCCTTCGCCGAATTTCATGTATTTCGGGTTGTAGGACAATTTCTACGTCATATTCATAATCTGACGTCTTGTCATCAGAGTTGACAATTTTGTTGAACGTAGGGTCCACAGCTTCTTTGTCAAGTAATTGCTTAGTGGCCCCTTGATGTATGGATTAACGGTCAAGCTATTCAAATATGGCGGCCAATTACCGTGAGTTAAGCCTGCCTAATATCGCATATAAGGCCTTATCGAGTGTTGTGCGTGAGAGATTGAAGCAAACCGTCAACAAACTGATTGGAAGCATGGCTATTGACCAGAAAGGTTCCGTGAAAGAAAGATCGACATAAACCACCTCTTCGTCCCCTCAAAGGTATACGGCTGTATAAGCTGAACGTTGAGCAATGCCAACAGCTACTTCAGAATCGGGAAAATTTTCTGGTAGCCGTTCGATATCAAGCGAGGTTTCATACAAGGAGACTCCCTGTCGTGTGACTTCTTCAATCTATTGCTGTATGCGAGCTGCAAAGCTAAATAGAGAAGCTGAAAAGTAAACTCCCCCCTAGACGATCAAAAGTTCCTGTCTTGCTAAATGGTACAGAGGCATGGAAAATATACCAACTGATGGATTGGTCTTGGGTTCGAAAGAAATGGTTTGGGGAAGATTTATGGTCCTCTGCGAAGTGCCAACGGCGAATTATGCTGAATGAGCTGTAGAAGAGATGTGGGAAGGGTCAGCTGTATAAAGCGCTTGGTATCTCGAATTGAAGTCAAGTAGCGAAAAGAAGAAGCTGCTGGTGCGCTGTTGGAAACTCAGTAAACGCTGTTTACGCCAGTAAAGATGAAGACTCTGGACGACTGGTATGCGACATATTTTCATACAACATAAGCATTTTATAATCTTTTTCATTTTATCTAATTTAAACAAAACGAAATAAAATTTCGCAAATCTAAAATTGGTTTCCTCGAAAGAAAAACTCTTCACTATATCACGTTCTGTTTCATTCAAAACGATAACAACAATATTTTAGATGGCTATCTCCGAAATGATCACATGCTTGGATCCGAATCCTTTAAAAATAAATACTTGTGGAGGATAAGAAAGATCACTTTGATTCTGGACACCGAAGGTAAACTCTTAGTTGATTTATGAAATGAAATACAAAAGTCAAACAAACAAAACAAATATGTGACTGCTTTTATGAGAAGGAGCAGCGATGGCAATATCAGTCTCATTTGACGCACTCTGAAGGTGAAGTACGGTTGCGAAATGAACAACCAGCATTTGAGAATCACAAAACAAAAACGTGAAACCATTAAATCTATTTGCATTACTTTTGTGATAAATCGAATTGAATTTACACACAAACACACACACTCTTGCACCTGTGTCGCGTATCGCTTAAGTGGCATTTGATTTAGCTTCGACTGGAAAGCAAATTCATCAAATTAATTACGGCGGTGAAGTGTTGAATAAACTTTAAAACGCACTTGGACTTGCCAACTTAATCAAAGCAATAATCAAATCAAAGTAAATCGCGCGCTTTGGGTATGATGAAGATTTGCGGGGCGGTATGTGCATTACCAAGCGGCGCCAGGTATATTTGTACTTAAATGCATACACACTCATGGTTACATATGCATATGCACGACACATTTCGCTGCACGAAAATAGGGGGGGGAAAAAAACACGATCTACGCCATTGATGAGCATCGTTGGCGGCCGTTGTAACCCACTTGACGTTGTTGACACAATCATTGACCAAAGTTGTTGTTTATATACCCGGAACTGGTTAACGCTGCGGTTGAACTGCGACCAAAAAGGACAATTTTGTGACACACTGTTTGATGTGCCCTCTTTGTTAAGGCAATCTTTTTGTTGCCGTTGTTGTTATTGTATTTAAGTGTGCATACAAAAACGTCACAGTTTTTAAAACCTATACAAACAGCATGGAAAATGTGAAAATCGCGTGCACAAGTATAGCGCGGCGTTAGCAGAGCCCTGTGATGGAGAAAGGCTAATAAGGACATGACTGACATGGAAGCGTATTTTGCATGATTTAACAATTATCATACAAACTAACTATTCATATCTATATACATACATATGTATGTACTTCGTCACAGGGCGGATAGAGATATTTCTAAAATGTTCCGACCATCAAACGAAAATAGGATTATAGTCTACCTAGAATGTGACCTAACGATCTGGATCAAAACTGTTCAAATAAAAGTTCCTGACATTCAAAATCACTAATGAAAAATGCACGATAAAAGGAGATATTCAACTGGTTCAAGTAAAAGTTTCTGTGAAAACCGAAGTCCCAATAATCAAACTTTCTCTTGTGAGACGTCTCTGTATCTGACGAATATACAGGTTTTGTCCGGAAAGTTATAGGAGTGATTTTCATCCGCCACGACTGTACTTTGGAGCGTACTTAAATCGACTGGATTCGGTAGAGGGCGTTCTTAGCTAACGAACCAGTGGCTGGTCAGTTGTCTACGAACACTTGGAGAATCAGGATTTGTCGCGCGACGTGTTTCTGTGAGTTGTGCAAGCCGAAAATGCAGCGTTCGTTAGATCAGAGGTACGCGGTAAAATTCCTGTGTGAAACTCGATAAATCTGCTACAGAGACGTTTGACATTATCAAGCAGGCTTACCCAGATGTTGCTTTAGCAAGAAGCGGTGTGTTTCGGATTGCCGGGAAGATTATCGGAAGAATGAGCAAATCTAAACTGAAAACGATGCTCTTTGACTTTTTTGACATCAAAGGCATCGTCCACCAGAAATATGTTTTTCCTGGACAAACCGTTAATGCCAAGTTTTTTCAAGAGACTCAATCGGAAGGTCAAACGGGTCCGACAACGCCCCGGCTCACACCGCCTTTCTTGTTTTTTTCCACGATGAACATGAACCACGGTAAATCCGCCACGCTTTAATACTTCTAGTAGGACTGTTGTTGGTATATTCAATAAATAAACCATGCTTCAAAATTACCCATGATCAACCGCTTTTGATCGACTCGCAATCTATCGGCAAGTACCGAAAGAGGCTTTATAAAATTGGCGGTGATTTTACTTTGAGATTACACAATTACTAACAAAAATGATTGTGGCTTGTAGCTTGCCTCAGTGTTGTTGTTGTTGCCTTTATAGTTGTTTAATTGTTAGCTGGTTGATTTTCGATAAGATTTCGATTTACTTTTACGCTGATTACTGTTGACTTTAAATCACTTTTATTTGCGTAGCTATTGTGTTCACCTGTTTGCGGCGCTGCCAAGCGGTGATAAAGAAGAATAATTAGAAAACTGAAATGCATGCATGCTAACGTGTATATCCATATCTCCAACAAACACATACAAGTACATATTTGGGTAAATAAATGTTGAAGTGTCGGTGTTTATCTGTGTGTAAATACGAACATATTCACAATATTCTAGTTACACACAAATGCACTTAAACTTAAATGCAATTAGATTCAGCTAGAGATAAACAATATTAGCAATCTGCAGCGCCAAGTGTTGACCAAGAATGTGATAATGAACTAAACGTTGATCTTGAGATATAATTAAATGCTAATATACATACGTGAATAACACTTAATAATAGAATATATGTGTATGAGTTATATATTAACTATAAGGATTGCTAATAATTGCGGCTCTCTTAATATTAATTTGATTGCTTTGCTTATGAAACAAATGTGTGCTCTTGAAATTGTTCGTTACATTAAAAAAATAAAAACAAATAAATACTAAATCGAATTAGATATATTCTCCACTATAGATAGTTTGTTTGCTGATTTCAGTGCTTCCTAAGTAGTTCTCCATGGATCAGTGAGAGACTGATATAATTTATATTTTTCCGAGCATTAAGCCCATATCCTAAGGATTTTTCATCTCATATCGAAAGCTTTTTATATAAAAATGTGCTAAATTTTAAGTCGCTCCAAAACTCAGTTTAAGTTGTTTTTAGCCAGTTTTTGATTTAAATTAAAGATTTTTACAATAAATGTTCAATGAATAATCAAGCCTAGTGAGAAATGAAAAAATATAAGTCCATCTATATTTTATCATTGTCGACAAACAAATTTTTTTCCTGCGTAATTAGGAAACAACCGAGAAAATTTTAGTTAATTTGGGTTCTAAGCCTTACTTAGGAAATTAGACGCAAACAATGGTATGAATAATAACTAAATATAATATTTGTATTTGGAGTTATAGTGACGGAATAAATACTCGTACTAATACAAAATATAATATCTCGGTTAGTTTGGTGAAGATAATGATTCATATTACCAATTTTTGAAAAGACGTTGGTTTGTATTATACCAATAGTCAAACTTATCTCAAATATCTTCTATATATACCTATATCGTTCATTATCATTTGAGATGATAAGGTACTGTAAAGCTGGCAGCATACTCAACGGTTTTCTTAAATACAACATACAAAACATATGTTCCCTGAGATTTATTAAGGAGCCTCACATACCACCACTCCAATCATATGGAGTAATGTTAGCCGGGTGTTTGAAAATCTTGATATTAGTAATATATGCGCTAGGTTAAGTTGTGGCCAAATTCATCTACAAGTATTTTAGATGCAAAAATATAATGATACGAGTAAACCACACGCTCTCATTTTCATTGAAATAACACAAATATTGGCCAGTATATGCGGTGTAAAGTCACCCCGAAGTTCGAAAGTCTATATATTAGGTACATGGAAGTATTTTCCCAATTCGACCCATTTTCAACACACAGACACGTCATTGTCAAGAAAATGCTTTCTCTGAATTTCCATTATATATCCCATACATTGACTGATATTTTTTGTCAAAAGTCAACTATAATTACCAGAGTCCACATATTCGGTACCTATGACTTTGAACAGTTTTAATTGCATTTGGGAATTTTTGGTCATACGGTGGCATATTTTAAAGGAATTATTAGTGCAAAATTGTATCCCATTATATCAACTACTTCTTGATTTGTATACTGGAAAGTCAAAGAATCAAATGGAATTTAAAATTGTATTATATGGGAAGAAGGCGTGGTTGTAGTCCGATTTCAGACAGCCACATATGAATGCTTATTCTCGCACTATGTACTGAATTTAGTCGAAATCGGTCGGTCGGGTCTCGAGATATGAAATTTCATCAAAAAAAAGGGGGAATTGTTTCACTGGCTCCTATAAAGGCCCTCATACCATCTTGGAGGCAAAATTGTATGTCTCTGGCGTATGGAGTTTTTGATATATTACACTTATAGTAGTTTTGTAAAGTAACTTTATATGGGAAGTAAGCGGAGTTATAATCCGATTACATCCGTTTACACACTGTCGGAAATAGTTCTTACAGGAATTGACCATTGAACTTATTAGAGGACTGGGCTACGTCCACTTATTCAAAATCTTTTGCCCACACGTGCTTCTTGCTACCACGATCCCCTGTGCCAAATAGGAGTCTTATATCTAAATTTATTGCTTAGTTATGGCACTTTGAATGTTTTGGGTAAATGGCATTTTGTGGGCTTGACGGTGACCCGATTATTTTTTTTGCATTAAAGGACCTGCGTACCAAGTTCAATCAAGATATTTAAATTTTTACTCCAGTTACAGCTAGCTTGCACGGGCGGAGGTCATCCTTCAAGTGAATCCAAAATTGTAAGTAGCTTTTGACACTTGTTATTTAAAGGAAAAACCTAAAAAACTTTAAAGATATACTTATGTATGTGTGTAAATCCTTCACTAATGTGAATTTTCCTTGTTTAGTTGACAATTGGACCATTATTTTTGTGGGAAATCTTAAAAAAATGTTGTCTGAATTTTCTATTAAAAAATTGGGATTGATAAATTGAAAATTTTATTTTCGTTTTTTTTTTTTAATTTTAAGAAAAAAAGAAGTAATGAAGTTTTTTGTCCTCCGAATTTCTGAAAATCACGCTGTATGCCCCTTAATTATATTTTTGCCTGCTACCAATTTCTTATAAATATTGAAGCAACTTTTAACAAATTGGAGAAGATATCTAGTTAAACGAACAGGCGGAGGATTCTTTCGCTTATATAGTATTAATATAGTGCTAATAAAATAACGATATTAAAACGTTTATACTTTTTATCTAATTTTCAACAAAGTTTCTCCTAAATCCTATACAAAGCTTGAATCACGCAATCACATTCACATGTCGACATACATACACATTAATGCAGATATTTGTAGGTGTAAATGCCAAGGAGTAAATTGCCAAAGCAAATTCAGCGCAAGCGCTCTCAAGTACATGGATAAATTTTCTTACGCTTTGTTTTTGCATTAGGCACTCCCTACGAGACCACACGCCCAACACAACCAACACACTGAGTGCCACAGCCAACGGGATACCAAGCTGAGTGGGTATTCGCAAATACACATTAAACCCACAAACACCTTCCTGTGTCTTCTACCAGTTTAACTGTGTGTCATTGTGTGATTTTATATGTATTGTATATAGTAGCATGTATATAAATGTGGGGTCTTATATACTAATGTCCCTTTTACACGTATTTGCACTAGCTGTTAATCGCTATGTATATTTTTTATTAATACATCTGCGTATATTATATACATATATATAAGGGTGTGATGGAATTTTAGCAAGTTCTTCGTACATAAGTATTCGTTTTATAAAATTTTGCTTTTGCGTAACGTGAACAAATTTCGCTGTTGCTAGGAGGTTTTTGGCATTGGAATTGCTATTCATAAAGGATTTGCTACACATATATGCATGTATGTACACTTCTTATTTGCAAGTGGTTGGATCCTAAGTCCTGGCTTATACACTTGTAAACGAAAATTTACAGAGTTGGGTTGGTCAATTTTGCGTTTCTTTGACTCTGTCTTTCCAATGTAGTATATTTGTATGTGTATTCCTTAGCACCAATTAATTCAAGTTATAATAAGCTGTCAAAAAAGTCTTGCAGTAATTTTTTTTATTTTATTTTTTTATTTAATT
>NW_017534630.1:1280983-1304010 GCF_001853355.1 Bactrocera latifrons
TCCATGTTTGCGACGCTATAACTCACTAACGACTTAAAAAAACTAAAAAACAGTCAAACACGTATTAGCGCGTGAAATGAGCCTTCCAAAAAGGTATAGCATGACCCGATGCGACGAAGAAAACTAGAACTACGCGCTCTCAGCGCCAACTAGCGAAAATACCGCAAGACATTTTTGACAACCTAATGTTATTTATATATATCATTCATAGATTTGTGAAACTCCGACTTAAATCTTGTATTTGAAACCATGTATATAGTATGAATATATGTAGCTTATCTCTTCTATAATAGTAAAGGGTATTTGTTTTACACATGTGGTTTTCTCGGAAGAAATAAAACTGACATAATTTAATGTTATGGTCAAGAATTTAGCTTTATTATAAAGGTAAGAGATTTCCATTATATATTAATATTGATTTTGGGCATCTTTTATAGTAGTAGAGAATGTATGTCACCACTAGAGCGCTGAGTATTTTCTTCCATGACGTCATTAGTCTTGTTTTTCTGCGCAGGCAAGCGACTTCACGTAAACCCACCAAAAAAAGTTCAGCGGCGAAAATATAACGATCTTGAAAAAAATTTCATAGGTCGACGACGAGAGATCAAGAGTGTCCTTCAATAAATTGATTATTTCCTTGTCTGTATAACATTAATGAAGTCTTATTGGACGAAAAGGTCGTCCACATCAAAATATTCCAATTCAAGTACGAAAAAGTTATTAATAATGGCTTATAGCCATTGACTACCGGCTTCATTTCCGAAGGAATATGCATCAATGATTCCCTCGGTCCATAGCGCACAACACACAGTAATAATGTAAATATTACTGACGTCTCAATAATGACTTGTAGACTATCAGCATTCCAAGCACCACATCTGTGTATACAAAAAAAAATAAAAAATTTTGGGAATATCGGGAATATCGAAAAGTAGGCGCAGTCCGGTTAAGGTTTACCAGGAGAGCGAGCGTCTAGGAAGGTCTTTGTTCGATCAGTTTATTCTGCAGCTATTTGCAATAGTACTCGTTATGAGATCTGAACACTATCTTCGAAAGTTGCAATCTTTATTTAGACTATAACTTATGCCAAATTTCGTGAATATATATTTCTTTATTGACCCAAACACCGCTTACGCGGTTATAGCCGAGCACACCCCAATTCGAGATACCAAGTGCAGCCAAGTCTTTCTCCACTTGATCTCTCCAACCGAGTGCAGGTGTTCCTCTTCCTCTGCTTCAAACGGCGGGTACTGCGTCAGATACTATCAGAGCTGAAGCGTTTTCATTGATTTGGACGACATGACCTAGCCAACGTAGTCGCTGTCCTTAATTCGCTGAACTATGCCAATGTCGTCTTATGTCTCGTACACCTCATCGTTCCATCGAATGCGATATACGTCGTTGCCAATGCGTTAAAGACAATAAATCTTCTGTAGAACCTTTGTCTCAAAAACTCGTAACGTCGACTCATCAGATGTTCTCGTCGTTCATGCCTCAGCGCCATATAAGAGGACTGGGATGATGAGTGAAGAGTTTGGTCTTTGTTCGAGAGGACTTTACTTCACAATTGTCTCCACAGTGCGAAGTACCACCTGTTGGCAAGAATTATTCGATTTTGAGGCATTGTTGTTGCTATTAATACTGGTTGCAGGATACACAAGGGTGATGTGGGAACCTCGTCGCGAGTGCTCGTCGCACTGTTTATTTGATTACAGGAGATATTTCTTCTTGCCCTCGTTCACTGCCACAGCCACTTTTTTCGCATTCTTATCTAGCCTGGGGAAAGCAGAACTTCCGCCGCGTGTGTTGAGGCCAATGATATCAATATCAGCGGCATACGCAAGCGGCTGTACAATCTTACAGAAGATTAAGCTCTGCAGCTCGAATAATTATCTCCAACAGTAGATTGAAGAAGTTGCATGATAGGGAGTCGCCTTGTCTGGAATCTCGTTTGGTATCGAACGGCTGGGAGAGATCCTTGCCGATACTGACGGAGCTTTTGGTATAGCTCAACGTCAAATTATAGCCTACAGCTACACTGGTAAGATCCAATCAGTTTGTTGACGGTGAGCTTTAATCTTTCACACAATAAGCTCGAATATGTTAAGGAGGCTTAGATGAAGATATATGGTCATATAAAAACAGACACTTTATTTTGATCGGTCAGGTTTTAAGAAGGTTCTCACAAGTAATTGCCTTGTGAAAAGGAAGGACGTGTCCATAACTTCGGATTTATATATCAAACAGTGAGGAACTTGTTCGCGGTTATAAAGACAGACGAAAATGCGTGTATGGCTAAATCGCCTTAGATCATCACGCTGGTTATTTATATATAGACTTTATATGGCCTCTGATGTTCCTTTCGAGGTTATACAAAGCTCATGGCAAAGCTATTACACCCTGTTAAAACAAATTAATACTTTAAATATCACGTTTCCTTAAAACGTCGAAAATATCGAACATAGTACACATATTCGATTAGGTTCCTTCCACCTGTTTCGTGATTTTCGACGTTTTAAGGAAACATGATTTCTTAACAACAGATAGTGGGAACCTAATCGATATATACATATTCGAATAGCCACCGTCACTAAATACGAAGCGTAGTTATTGAACGTTGTCTAATTAAAAATTAAGACATTACATTATTATCAATTACGTTATATCTAGTAAGTTACATTTTTATTTTGCCAAAGTCTTGCCTCTATAATATCTAGAAGGCTATCAGGAGTAAGTTGATCAAAGTGGTCACACAATAATATAATAAAATAAAGAAATACATTTTTATATCTTAGCTGACTAATTTGTTAAGTTTTTGTGGTTTTGCGGAACTAGTATTAATGGAAATTGCTTAATATTACTAAATTATTTTTAGAATTATCATGTTTTGTAATATCTTGACAATGTTTGACACTCTCAAAAATATTTTCTCGTTATGAATTTTTAATGCCTGCAATGTGAAGCGTCACCTACTAATCACGTTGACTCACCAAGCCATAAAGCTATGACACTCCCTTGTGTTGATTTCACTTGAAAATCTCAAAAATAAAGAGATTATTTCATAACAACAGAGCCACACGACTATTACAAATCGAATGATTTAACCCACCCTCTTTGCTCTTTAGTCGAAGTAAGCATTCCTTTAATGAAACGCTTTTCAACAAAACCGGAAACATCAACTTGACATTTTCGAGCGGAAGCACGACAATCGCTGCTCATCACCACAACCTGGTCTGGCTAAACACATAATGTCCATATAACGGCGCGTCAACGCTAACGTCCCAACTGCGAATTGGTGCAGGAGCACAGCGTATTATACCGTTACGCAGCTAATCAACAATGAAAATCAGAAATCAAAAACTTAATGAATGTCCTTTTGTGCCGTTGAAGCACAAGTACCCGATTGTATGAGTGCTTAGTTGATGATGTGTTGACGCTGGCGGTCTGATCGCTTGGTTACCGCCTTTATTATGCTGGCTGCTGATGGCATTGAAGTCGATAATATTAAATGACAGAAATCGTAATGAAAGCGAAAAAAGTGATACCTAAACATAAAATAAGGTGAATACCACCCAAGCAGATGCATAACTGTGGCAGACACTTGGCATATCCTGTGCTAAAACTGTGTGTTTGAACTTTGCTGCAACGGTCACAGCAGGAGGGAAAAGTGTGTGCCAAGTTTCAGATACAGTATACACGTTTTCATAGTAAAAGCTACAATTTGATGACGTAGCAAATGCATGCAAATGTGGAAAAGTTCAAATTTGTTTTAAACTTTAATAAATTTATTGATTTTTTTCTTGACGGTGACTTCGTTGCGACGGTCGGCATCCAAATATATATGCATGTATAAACGCTGGCGAGTGACACTGAGCTGACGTTGATGTCGCGGCGCAATGGTGGGGGCAAAAAAGGACTCAGACCCCTACTGGCGGGCAGCAAGGTACGAGCGAGTTTCGTATATGTCAGTATTGGAACTTACTATGTACATATGTAAATAAGTGCGTGTGTTTGTTAAATTTATGTAGAAACATATAAATGTACATACAATTTTTTTCATTTTGACGCACAGACACGTCGTGCAACAACATCAAGGCTCACTTTTGCCCTAACTATTTAGAAGTTTTGTACTTTTTTATACTTTAATAATCATAAAATAGAGTTTTTTGTATTCGTTCGCTTTAAATTTAATGTCTACTTTAATTCAGTGCGCTTAATTTATAGTATTTAATGGTCAATAATAATCTACTATGTATACTTTATGGTTGCTCTTCAAAAATTTGATTTAATAATTTTTCGATAATTTAAAGAGTTATTGCTCCTGTGATTGCAGACAAAAGCTTTATTAAAAGCATATAATGCTTTCAAATTCGGAGAAAGAAAAAAATAGTATTCTAAAAATCATGGAATTACACAATGCTCGCATTTATTTTTTAAAAATACTTATAAAGATATCCAACCCCTACAGGGAATTTCTAAGTTTAGATGAGCAATGGCAAAAATTAACCAATTTTTTACGTGTCTATGAATCAAAATTCCGGAATGCTTTTCTTATTCATATATTGATTAGTATAGATATTTATTCATAATTTATGATTCCAGGTATATGTCGATAAAGAATATCTTCGAAAACGAAACTAATTTCATATTTTGAGTTACCAAAATGGATACAACTCAATATTTATGTGTATTAGTTTTGTATCACCTTAAATCATCGAGATAGATATAGGGTTATGGCAGGTGATGCAAGTAGAGGTAGTTTTTCAACCCTTCGCAACACCATCACCCATATTGATATCAAGCATTCTGGATAATATTCGACCGAATAGACCACGTCCAGCACGCAGTGATGAAAATATAGCAACCGTAGCTGAGGGTGTTCGCAAAGACGATGGAAAGTCCATTCGGCGCCGTTTGCATCAACTCGGACTGACGTATGGAAAGACTTGCATTTTGCGTCGAGATCTTAAATTGAAAGCGTACAAAATACTGGAGCCGCTCGACCTTCCCAAGCGAAATCACTTCGCTCTGTGGGCTGTTTAAAAGTTCCAAAAAGGTCCGACATTTTCGATCCAAATATTCTTCACCGATGAGGGCTGGCCCGTTTCTGCCTCAATGGGTATGTAATCAAGCAAAATTGCTGCATTTGGGACGAAGAGTGTGGAATTATTGGTGCAACCGTAACCGTTAATGGCGACCGTTATTGCAGAACCGACTATTTGATGCCTGAAATTAAAGATCGTGATCTCGACGACATTTGGTTTTTTCTTTAAAAAAGTAGAGAACCTCGAAATGATTCACCGTTTATATACATAAAATTTATAAATGATCAGAATGTCAAAACGAGTTGAAATCAGGATGACTGTCTGTCCTTCCGTCCGTCCGTGTAAGCAGCAAATTGAGTAAAAATAGAGATATCTTGATGAAACCTTGTATGTGCGTTCTTTTACAAAAAAGTAAGAACGTGTTCGTAGCTGGACATAATCGAACTAATACTACGTCCACAAAATGCCATCGAACCAAGCATTGACAAAATTTCAATTAAGTACAGGGGATTAAAGTAGCCCCACCCTGCAAATGGATAAATGAACATATCCTCCAAACCACTGAAGCTAGCTCAACCAAGCTTAGAAGAAGTATTTTTAGAGTTTATTACTCATTGTTGAAAATTCCTCATTGAATGAATGAGCTATTAGCACTAAATTCCACAAACCGAAGTAGAGTAGGGTCTTAAAAGAGCCAGCGAAAAAATTTACAATCTTTATCTTAGAAACTGTTTGATCCCTTACTTCTTCCAACATAACAATCTTGATAATTCAATCTGATTATTTTACATTTACAGTAAACATCCATACATTGTTGAAATCGGGCTTTAGCTTTTCCCAAAAATGGGTTAAATTATATCAATTAGCCCCTATATATCCAATATAGATATTAAAAACTTCCGGCTCACTTTTTCCCGGGTATCTATTGGGTAATATATAAAAAATTCTATCACAAAGGATGGATGAATTCATGTCGGTTTTTTTTCAGTTCAATTTCAAGTTTTGTCAACGCCTGAAGGTAATTGGTCGGCCTTGATCCTTGCAAATTGCAAGAGTTTCAAATTTTCGGTTAATCCGAACCTATGTATATCTTCCTTACTTATTTTTTATAAACATTAATAGGTAATAAAAATCAGTAGATCTTCTCCGGAGGCAGCTCAAGACTAGCGACTAAATATCTAGCTCACTTATATTTAAATGTTAGAATATAAGTAGACTGGTTTATGAGCCTGGCCATAGCGTTATTGCAAGAACCTGTAAGGCTGATGAACACGATATGTTCAGTCACACCAGCTGCAGAATGGGTACGAGTGGCCAACTACTAGGGTAAATCGTAAGAGGTCTGGTGAGCTCTTTGCTCTTAGCATTCAATGGTTGTAGGACTTCTAACTAGACACTAGCCGATCGGGATTCTTGTGGGAAGAAAAAAATGAAACTGAACTGTATGACTTCTGCATAAGCTGATTTCAAATAGATGAGATAATAGATTTGTGAAAGATTCAAAGGCTTTGTCTAAGTGTGATCACGAAAAGTAAATTCACTTTGCGCGTTCACTTTGTCGGTATATTCTGGGAAGTATAGTTAAAAGATCTACTAAGATCAGAGAAAAAAATGTGTTTGTATTTAATTGAAGAATTCAGCACAGTTCGAACTTCGAATGATCTGATTTAGGTCAAATATACACCGTTTTGTTCGATAACTAACTATATTTTTTGGCGTCCAAATATTGAGGAGAGAGGGGAGACTTTCGTCAAAGCCGGCTTTATAGATCAACGAAATATACTAAAGTCAATAATGTTTTATGGTGCATTCGTCTGGTCGTCTTGTCAAAGTTGTATGAAAGAAGATGAGGTATAAATATCAATACACATTGTTCTCGATTGTCCATCTTTACAGGATTGAGGTTGAAACATCTTACTTTCGGCGAAACAGAAGACATAACCGAAACTGAAGAACTTGTGATAGACTCAAATTGCTTTATCGATTTAAGAAGGTCTTATGAAAAATTATATAAGACGTTTAGATGCCACAACGGACCGGCGTTCTAGACTGACGGAGTGAGATTATTGTTATGATCGACTTCTTTAACCAACCTAACTACTATTTTTGTTGCCTGACGTTGCTCAGATGGTTCACAATACCTATCCTATAGGCCAAAGCAGTTCGCCTCTTCACTATTGTTTCCTTTAGACGGTGAAATTATTGACAGTACATATCCGATTTAAGAGCTTAGACAAAGGACAACTGCTCATGGCAGATAATTATCTGCAAATAACACTTAGCAAAACCTTTCTAGCCGTCAATTCTGACTTGATCACCTTGATCATCGTTTTGTCGGCTACTCAAACACCCCTTTTTCGCATGATGTCACCACTAACCATCCGCTTCGAAAATGGATAAAGTCTGTTGCCATTTAACATAGATTCGCAGATGGAAATTCGGTCTATGAAGTTTTTTTTGCATTAAATCACGTGACACCCATACATCGATTTTTCTTTTTCTTGCATCCAGTTTAAAGATCCCAAACGGAATTTTTTGCAATATTATGACCCTATGAAATTGAAAAAAGACAAGCCTGGAAAAAGTCAATATATGTGGAAAATTTGAAATATATTGGTTGATATGTCACCTTCCGATTAACCTCAGATAAGTGTAAACACTTTAATATTTGGCTGAAGTATTTTAAATCAATGAACACAATAATATCATTATGGGAAATGAACACTTCACTGAGAAAAATAACAATTATGAATCAGAGCTTTTAGACAAATATAATATATAAGAAAACCGATTACTTATTATCATGTAGTATTTAAAAAGCCTAGCTCAAGACGATCATTACACCAGAATACCAGAAGCAAATTTCCATTATGTACTAACACCCAGGAGAAGCAGCGATTAAAACTTTCTGCGCTTAAGAATGCCAAAATGGAATATTTAAATTTAATATACCACTTAATGCTGGTACTTAATGCTTGCCACTGCAGCCGCCACACACCACATTTCGCCGCCCTCGCACACTTGCCAACCATTTGAGTGTGCTGTCGTTTCCGAGAATTTTCCGCTGGTTAAGCGTCAAATGGAAAATGCAATGCCAAAAGCCTTTCCACGATAATGAATCGCTGGGGTTTTAAGAACGTCACAAATAAAATGAGAAAATACATAAAAGCTGGCAATGAAGAAACCAAGCAAAAGCAAAGCTTAACAACTGTACTAAAAAAGAAAACTATAATGCCTTAGAGCGAGGAGAGTGTGAGGGCGGGCGGTAGAATGCGAGCGAAATATGCATACATACTTACATATGTATAGTACTATGACTAGATATACATACATATGTGCTATGAACGTAGATAGAGGAAGACAAAACCGCCAACATCATCAGCAACATATAAAATTATCACAAAAACCACTTAAGATAAACGAAATAAATTGCAAAATAAATGAAAAGCAAGTAATGGCGGAAAAAAGAGAAGGATTGGGGCACGGAAGATGGTATCTAACAGTGTAGAAAACCATTATGGGGGGTTTAGTGAACAAAACTACACCAACTACAATAATAACAGTAACCGCAATGACAGCACAACACTGCAGCATCACACAATCCATCGGGGAAAATGGCGAAAGCAGCGGCGCTGCTGGTAAATAAAGTTTGTATGGGCGCCTGACAACTCACACACACAAACATATTGTCGGTATTTTGGCCCCGAAATTTTAGCGAAGCAAAAATCCTGCCACGTCAGTGTGCCAGGCGTAGATAAACCATACCCCCTCGACATATAGGCGCCTACTTACATAAATATAAATAAGAATAACAACAACAGTACGCTCGTTACGAACAACCGCTGAAATAACATCGCACAACAACAACAAAAATGGCAATAGCAGCAGCAACGATGGCCAACAAAAGCAACAAAAATGCAAACGATGAGATACAGACAAGCTAAGCCAATCAGCTTGCAGCGAAGGCGGAGTCATGGCAAACAGGTTTTTCTCGATTTTTTCCCACCACGAGCGATGTTTTTGTTGCTGCACATGTATTAATACAGCAGTGACGGCAGCAGCAGCACCAGTACTGTTGTACTTTTGCTCTACTTATTTTTTTAAATTTATTTGTTTACATTTTTGTTCAGTGTATGTGCTCGTCTCAGCTGGCGATTGCCTGTTTTTTATTGTTGCGCTGGGTTTAAGTTTTTGGGGGCAGGGTGGGTTATCGCGTGTTTAGCTCTCACTCTGTCGCACCAAAAGCAAATCACCGAAGGCTGCCTCTCTGGCTCCACTGTTGGTTCCAATTCCAAGCATACGAGGTGCTAAACTGGCGCTCTCTTGCTACCGATGAGCGCACAATAATCCATCAAGAACAACATTCACTAGAACTGTGTGAAATGCTTCATTTACGCAAAGGAACTCATGCACATATACTTACCCATTTACACTGTCGTGTTAGAGTGCGTGTACACGCTTATGTATTATTTAGTTTGGGGCGGTGGGATAAAGCAAGTAAAAGCCATGAGAATAAAAATAACAAAACCAACGATGCGCGCGATAATCTGCGCCAATGCAGTTGCGTAGAAACAACAAAAAACACGTGTCGGTATATGAACACGAAAATTGCTGTTGTGCGGCCGAACGAATGAGTGAATCGCGTACAGCGCACACATGCACACCTGTCAACTTAACGAAGTACATGCTTTTACATGTCTGCTTATGTACATATTTATATATACATATGCATATGTATACACACATATTTGGCTATATCAGTACATTGGGCGGTGTGAGACAGCAGAAAGAGCTGATTTATTCATTTCGTTGAAACGAGTTTTGTACGAGAAGGATTTAATTAATTGGAAGAGTTGTACTACAGATTGACTTACTTATAACATAACGCTGATGTATGATGTATGTATTTATGTTGACATTTGTATATATGCATGTAAGTAGATACAAATATGCATCTAAATATACACTATATACACTATTAAATTTTACTACCCAAAATTCATAAGTTTAGAAAAAATTAAAACTTACGTATGTACGTAGCTTCAAAAATAAAATGAATCACTTTCTACTTAAATACTTAATCAAAAGAAAATCGCTTTGATTCTAGAAAAGGGGTGGGATTATCGACTTTCTTGTCATTACTGATATTTTTATTAATAATTATTTAGTTTTAGTTCTCAGAATTAAAAATCTGGAAATGTTTTAATGAAAAATATTCCAACTAAGTATGAACCAGTTATGTTAATAAGTGTTGTAATATTGGGTAGGTAAAAATAATATTTATATGCCATACCATTTACAAAGAAGACTCCAAAAAATAGTGAGCAACGACATATTAGTTTAATATGTTTATAAAGAATCATTGCTCCATGAGGCTAGTAATTATCAATGTGACTTCCAAAGATTAATTTGCTGAAAGAGTAACCTACTAACTTCGACTGAAACAAATCTACAAAAACAAATCTCTAATATACATATTTCAGGTGTGTTTTTTATAGCATGAACAAGTAAAAAAGGTCCTAAACTTAATACACCCTCTTCGGGGTATAAAATATTACATTTATGGCAGGCATTATTCGCTTGTCTCGGAAAAATGTAGGATTGTGAAGCATCTCATAACTTGGCACTGGATCATACGAATTCAATAAATCACGGTTCATTCGATAAATAACAAATTTCCAATAGTTCCCACAATTGGCTTTACTGAATTTTAAATTTTAATTTGTTTGAAACAGTTTGAAGAAAATAATTTGTTTGTTTTGTTTTTTTTTTTTTTTTTGTGTTGTAAAATATAATTTTTTAACAATATACGCTTTTCCTTGTAAATACTGTAGATAAATATTTTTCAAAATTTTTAAACGATGAAGGGCATTAAAAATGTTTGTTTTAAGAAAATCGTTTTAAGGTGTTAGGTACTAAAAAATGTAAAACGTAGATATAAAAGCACTCATAACTGCGTAAAATTTGACACAATCGTAAAAAAGAATTAGTTGCAGAGCAATTCAACAATTACAATTTTTTAATAGTTTGCCATTTACTGTAAAGGATATTTTCGGTTTATTACCTTTTCATAAAATTTTAATAATTGGATATGGGGACGTTAATTTAAAGTACAAATAGTTATTCCCTTCGCTATTTATCATTTATTATTTTTTTTTTTAGCATTTTTTGAGAATATTTTTTGCATATAGTATGTACAAACCCATTCATTTAAGTATATAGAAATATTTTTTATTATATTATGTATTATTCAGTAGAATTATTTGTTGCCTGCTTATATACCCACTCGCATACCAACGCACCTCGCTATGTGCTGTCCAGCATTTGTATTTGGTTGGCTAAATCCTTCGTACGGCACCTAATCGCATGTAATGCGCGCGCATTATCTGCTCTCTTAACTACAACAACGCACACGAAGCTAAACAACAACAATTATAACAAAATCTCAAATAAATTGTAACAAAGTTGTAGCATCAACAATCGGGAAAAGGACCAACAAGCTACATTGCACATTGCTACTAAACCTGAAATCGTGCAAATACCTAGCACACCCAACATAGGTATATGTATAAGCATATGTACGCCAAAGAACATCAAGGAAAAATGAGACAACCAAAAATAGTGCGCAGGAGTGGGTGTTGCTTTAGCTTTATTTTGTATGCATTCGCATTGCTGTCGGACGACCTACAATACTTCAACGCAAATTTCGCCAACACAAAACCAACAACAATTGACGCCCAACACTTTCAACGCCAACGCTAATGCCGCCGCCACCATTGCCAATGCCACTTTGGCAAACACTACAACGAATTATCAAATAGCGCTTGTGTATCCGTTGACTCTTTCGCACTCGCATAATCGGCATTTCCGTCGGTTGGGTTAGGGTGGTTGAAACCGGAATCCAAAAATCCACCCATTCATCCATCCATTCGGTTGTTTAGCAGCGCAATAGCGGACTCTTTCGTCGGGCGCGCAAATCCAAACGAATAAGCAGCTGCGAGAGTGGCGTATGCAAAGCGGCCGAACAGGTGTAGTGGGAAGTTGTTGAGAGCAAAAAAACAAAAACAAAAAAAAAAAAAGACAAATGAGATTTCGTTGGTCTGCCACCATAAAATGTATATAAAATTAATATTATTTAAATTATTTATTTAAGTACGTAAACTAAATTATTTTTAGCAACAAATAAAAAATAATTTTTTTATGCGCATTGTTTTATTGATTGAGCAATTTTGTTTTTTTTGTGCTTTAATTTGTTGTTAATGCCATTTCGTTCTCCCTTATCAGTTTGACGGAATTTGCAAATGTGTGTGTGCTCTTGAGTTCAAGCTCTCTTATGGCGCTTACTTTCGCTCAGAACTGTCGTCGTATGCATGTGGTTTGTTTTGAATATGTCTCACAAAAACATATGCACAGTTGAGAGAGTAACTGAAAAAGCCGGTCTCAATAAAAACGTATACACTCTCCGCATTGTTAAAGGAAGGATTATGAATTCAATTGCAATTATATCCTTACATGCATGGAGTATGTATGATTATTGGAATATTATCTATTTATTTACACAATTTTTCAGACACTTAAATAGTAATATTATATGTTCGTTGCGAAATAATATAAAACTTGCAGTGAATGCTTTCTACAGTTTGCAAATTGAGTTGAGCCTCGGACTTAATGTCTCGAATAAGCTCATTCCGTCCTTGAATTCTTATTATCGATCGTTTCAAAAACTAGAAGTTTGGGAAATAGCCGAAATATACTACTATGAGCCAAAAATAGTAATAATTTCTTCATAATTTTAAAATTCTTAATTCATTATTCAAAATCTAAAAGTTTGGTCGGTCGGATGGAATTCGGAGTGCACCACACCACGATAATCGAAGAAACTGTCAAAAATCCTTGATTTTTGACCTAATTTAACGTGTTTTTTTAAGCTTCGGCTAACCTTTGCCACGAAACTCGGCCGATTGATTATTTGTTGTCGGTTCGTAAACATAGATAGAAAAATTCATCACTAGTAATAACACCTTTCACGACATCCTGGTTTTCCGCCTACCAGATCGTTTCAGAGACGTTAACAGGATGTTGTTTTTAGAAAAAAATGAGTGATTTTGCAGCCAATTGTGGTTTACTTTTCTTAGAGCTAAATAGTCTTTCAAAACGGTTTTCCTAAACCTTTTGATATTCCAACGATGCTAGTAAGATTTGACTTTTTATCGTCGATTGTCCAGCACCAATTCCTTTAGTTTATTGATGTGTTGATCATCAGTTAGTGTTGATGGCCCTCCTGGAAGTTGTTCGTCGTCAACACGTTCTCGACACTTTGAATAATTTATACCAATCAAAAAACTTGCTCGCGACAAACAATAATCACCGAAGGGCTGTTTCAACATTTTGAAACTTTCGGCACCAGAAATTTGATTCCGATACAAAAATTAATGGAACTTCTTTTTCGAATAATTTCAGACATCGAAAAAATTGCCAAAAGCACTTTATGTACTCCAGAAAGCCAAACGTATACTAAACAGAAATTATTATTTTGGTATGAAATTTGGCACAGAAGTCAGGGAGAGTCATACCAATTGCCTTTAATATTTTTAACAAATATTACTTAAATTTCCTCAAGTGTTCCTCATGTCCTCGATAAATTTCGTATATAATTTTAAACTCATTTTGATAAAATCGATTACTTGAAAATGACGGAAGAAGAAGGAATTTAAACATCATCGAAAAATCTAGCATCACCTTAATCCTTAGACCAATATGAAACCGGTGGTACGTTTTCTACAATATTTATTGTAACAGTTTGTGATCATAATTTCATTCTTTCGATAGATAATTTTAATAAATCCACTGACTTTCTTGTCCCTAGTGCTGTTATCTGCGATATTTCTCCCTTATGAGATGCAGTTTCAAATAGTAATGAATGAAAATAATGTTAAAAATAATAATTAAATGAATTAAAATTATAGCCAACCAAACGTTTTTGAGAATTTCTGTAAAGAGGAATTTTATTTAATAATTTAATAAAAAAAACCATATTTATATAATTTAATATAGTTTAATAAAAAATCTGGATTAGCTTGATTCTGAAGACGATCGCCAATAAGAGCTCCGAAAATGAAGTTTTTTCTGAATTAACCTGTCTGATGTCTTAAGAACAAAAATGGTCTTATTACTATAAATCAATGCAGGTGATACATAGATGAACTACTAAAAAATTTTGATTATCGATAAAATGGCTTTTTCCCAAGAAAGCTCGATTCTTAAACTTCAGAGTAGCTAAAAAATAAGATATTATTATCAAAAATCTTACTACTACGATAATTACTCCTCACCGACTCTGGAAACATCATTTTAGGAATGATCGATGTTTTTAATTTATTTACAATCTTGACTGCTGAATTGAATTTGGATTTTTTTCATGCTGCATGTCTTTAAAAATATGCTCGTGGTCGAAAATATGAAAAGTTGTGAACATATTTCTAATTAAAATATTTTTTTAGGAAATTCTTTAAAAGGGTTATGAAGACAGTACTAAGGTTTAGAAATTTTAGAAAATAACAAACCTGGTCTACTTTGAGAAATACTCGTTGCTTAGCCAAAACTAGAACTTAAAAAGCATGTAGTTCATGCTAAATTTGTATGCTCATGGAAAAAATCAATTGTCGACATAAAATGGCGAAATATGCTATATTTCGGCAAACTAAACCTAATCAAATAGCTTGTTAAAGTTAGCCAGCTAGAAAACAAGGACCCAGTTCACAGAAAGTATTAGTAACTCAACCAAGCAATGCAATAGAAACAACGGTTGGGAGAGTTTGCGAGAGTTTGACGAATTTCTGAGGCCAAAGTGTATGAGTATGTGTAGAGCGCATACCACTACAGAGAAAGGCAAAATTTCGAGAGCGCCATCATGAACACCACTACAAATGCAACAAAATTCAGAGAGCAAATACGACACACACACACGAGTGCACGTCAACGCACACACGCACACAAACCAAACAATGTGTGCTGAAAGGTAAATTGAGGTGAATTGTTGAGAGCGCAAAACAGAATCAGTTGTGCGGCAACTGACAGTGTAGAAGGATGTTATGTTGCTCGATTTTCTTACGATATAAGCACTGATAAATCTAGTAAACAAAACAATAGAACAAATCGAACATTAACAGCAAGTTAAATGCGTGCATATGCACAAGTGCACACACGTGAAATAGATAAATAATAAATTGAACGAAAAATTATTACACACAATCGAATACAATTAATGTTTATGGACAGGGGATGGGGCGGAGACGGCATGTCGTCAATGGTGGCATACGAACATCATACTACAAATTGAAGTGTGTGGATGATATGATGCGGCATTAGAAATCAGTGTTAATAACAACAATTACAACACCAACAGCAATAATAACAGCAAAACAAATAAATCGTCAATACGAATTAAGCGTCGGTCGAAAAAGGGGGCTGGCGGTGCTGTGCTTACTGGAGGTGCTGACAGTGGGGACACTGGAGTAGTGCTTATCATTGTGGCAATTGACATTGCATGTTGACAGTCAGTCGTTGAATGGCGCCCGATCAAGTGTGAAGCGTGCGTGTCGATAAACGGACGGACAGAATAGTGAATCCAAGCAAATAAAGAATTAGCGTAACGCGTAACACAGCGAATAAAGTCGAAAACGGCAAACAATAGTGAAGTGAATTTGCAGAGAATAATAGAAAAACTAGATAAAATAGTACGTTATAATATATTGCAAAAAATAAAAAAACTTTTGCGCTGATTGCTAGTCGTTTTCTAGTTCCTATTCCAAGCCATTTTTAAGCAAGTGCAAACAATTGAAAATTATAAAAATAAAAAAAAATATAAAAAATTCTGTGAAATTCGCAAAACGCCAACTGTGTGCACTCACGGCATTTACAAGCTACCTCAAAGTCTATGCCGCGACATGTCGATTTGCGTTCACAAGCCAGCTCGCAGTAAAACTAATAAGAAAGCACGTCATTAAGCGTCCAGCAATCAACAAATCTAACTTTATCAACAGCCGGCCAACAGTTCTAAATGCATCACTGCTTTTGACTCGTTAGGCGCGTTAGTTACGCTTCTGCCACGGACTTTGTATGCGCGTCGCGCCTTCAAGAAGTTGCTGCCAAAGCTAGGCAAATCTAAGCAAATACTTACATACGCTAAATTCAGTGCAATCACACACCCCCCGTCACATGAAATACACTGTAAAGATCCTGTCTGCCACCGCTTACCGCTTGAGCAATGAACTGCTAATGATGCCGCGTCAACGCCGCTGCCAACAATCAATCAAGCGCGCAACCATATTTTCAATAGTTATAATAGAAGTTGCTGAGGAGTTATATAATAACGGCGCATAGTTCCTAACTAGCGTTCTAATGCTTCAACACGATCGCCAATGGTCAAGCGCCAATGACTTTTCAAAGATTGCACTCATTTTCAATAATCGCGCGTTGTAACTAGTGCATGTGGTGTGTGTCTAATTGGCAATGAGAAATTTTTAAAATCAAATATTATATACGTATGTATGTACATGATCAGAAATACGTTGCTAAAGAAGCTTTTTGCAAAACAATAGTGTCACTGCAGTACAATAAGATGTTTTGATCGAAGAATCAGTTTCAATAAGTGCCGTGTTAAAAAAAAAAATTGTTAAAAGATAATATATAAACCTTCTTTAGAAAAAAACTTAAAGTTAGAAAACTTGAAAGTCGCTACTGAAGTGAGAATTTGTTAAGTATGGATTTCCAAAGTGCTATGGAAACATTTGCAGAGGCTTGGGTGGCCGCCAATGCTGGACCACAGGTGAGTTTTCAGGCTAAAATGTAGAAAAGAAGCAGGGTATATGAATTTTAAAGAAATAGAAATTAATACACTTGTTATCAGAAAACCTTTATTTTTCCATTTATTTAAGTTAGTGTTTAAATATCTACGTGCAATAGTCTCAACTAACTAAACAATATTTGGCCTATCCCAGCATAATTTTACAATTTTTAAAGCGCTAATTTAAACTTAAAGTAATTTGGTAATTAATTATCGTAATTTTATTTCGTTAAATGATAACAATAGGTGTTCTCAGTTGCTTATATACAAAACTATAACCATAAAATGCTATCAGCGCACAAATTTCATGTAAAGAGAAAAGAAATTTCTTCTCTCTCGGCTCACACGATTTTAATGCTTAGTAATGTCATAATAGTTTTGATAATAAATCTGGAAAATATATAGTTGGTTGTCTTTTTATGATTTAACTCGGCTTGTAAATAAATATAACGCCGCGCTCACCCAGCTTAGCCATATAGAATATAGAAGCCACAATAATAATAAATGTATAATAAACTTAAATAAAGAAAAATTGTTAAAATAATCTTTGTAAAACTGAATTTGCTCAAGTTTTTTTTTTTTTTTTTTTTTAAACATATTCTTTCTTGGTATTCTTATAACTTCAGAAGTGTTAGTAAAATCTTATAAGTGGAATTGAACAGTACCCGCAAACATTTCTGATATGTATTACCATACATGACGACAAAAAAGCACCCGAAAGTTGTAAATAAATCACGAAATATTTAATTATTCATCAATATTTATTTTGTCGCCTTCAAAGTGATCCCCACCAGATACAATGCAATTATGCCAACGTTTTTTCCAGTCCTAGAAACGATGTTTTCTAAACCACTTTTTGGGAAGGCCTTCAGCTCCTTCAGCGAATTTTATCTATCCAATGGATTGAAAACGGGTTTCATTCCGAAGATTGTTGACTTTTTTGCACGTCTAACTCATAAACCCATGTCTCATCGGTAGTTATCTGCTCCATGAATGTGGGGTCGAAATTCTCACAATTAACCATGTCTTGTTCACGCTACTCTTTTTGAAAAAAAAAAACAGCTTTATCTGAGCGAGTCGAGCGTTTCATATCCACAATATCAACTAAAATAATTTGAACGGACTCAGACTTTTTTGTCACAATGTATAATGTTTGTTCTAAGTTAGCTTTAGCAGCAGAAAAGGTCGCATGGGTCAACACCAGATGGAAAGAATCGTAGCTTTCATTAATCCATTATCGTTTATATATTTTCTCTAGTATATAAAATTTTTAAATACAAATGAACAGGATTAAAACTTAACACAGGGTTAAAAAAATGTTTTGTTTAAAAACAAAATTTAAAACTAAGAATAAACATTTTTTTGAACTTTTAATTGTATGGGTTCAAATTTTTTTCAAACCGGTATTTTTTAAAAATTAAAAGTATTTTTAATGCGGTTTTTTATTAAAACCATTATTATGAGCATTTAAATTGCGTTAGCTGCCAATATTTATGTTAAATTATTATTACAATTTCAATTAATTTTGCTTTTTAATTATTTACAATTTCAATAATTATATACTTTTATAAAAACAAGTGTTCAAATATTTCCTCAGGCTGACTATAATGCTTATCTGTGGAGTAGCAATTATCAATATAAATCTAGTTGCGTAAAAAGCATTCTTGCGATACTTTAAGAAGTGAAGTACCCAAATTAACATATACATACAAACACTCTTGCTTCTATGCTTCTCCATCAATGCGAATTTTTGTACAGATAACAGAGATAACCTCAGACTGAATGTCTCCTACGGTGATATGTGTCCACAAGTCGGTAAATCTGTGAAAGACGCTAGAGCTAACGATTCATAGTTACTTATTATGTATGAATGTATACGTATGTATGTATCTATGTATATACTAGAAAATATTTATTTATGCATTTTTGCTATAATATAGCTAAGTTTACTCCAAAAATGAAAATTGAAAATGCCGACGGCGAATTATTTCAGAAATTTGAAAAGAAAAATTTTGTTTTTTCACGTTGGAATATATTATTTTTATAATTTTGTAAAAATTATTGTTGTTAATTTCAGCTATAAATTGTCTTAATTCGCACCTAGCCTTTAATTAACGCCTTGAGCAAAATAGCGGTGTTTTGTGCCTTAACTCATTGTTTTTTTTTGTGTTTTTGAGAGAGCAAAAATAATACTCACAAGCATATGAATGCATTACAAAGTCAGCATTGCAAACAAAGCAAATCTTTGACTTACCCAGCTTAAACCCGAATATACACACTTGTGCACACAAGCCCGTGCAGGTGTGTAAACACCACTCACACAAACGCACGCTGAAATAAAAATAACAAAATAACAATTTACAGCTCACGCAACGCCAACAAAACCAAAATCTAAGTAAATTAAGCGTGTGTTGTTGTTTTTATGTGCGTGTGCGTTTTTTCGCTTTGTTTCAACTCTGCCTCACCGACAACCAAATAAAGGTGAAAATGAAAATAATTGCTTTATGTTGTATATATATATATGTATATATGTATGTGTGTGAGTTCGTTGCAGATAGCTTTGTGTACCGTTATGCGACTATTAGCGCAGATTACGGTAATCCTTATCAGGCAGTCCGTTGTCCAAAACAAACATTGGCTTTCAGAGTAAGAAGCAAGCGACGTGTGTGGGTGGCAATAGGCATTGTGGTTTCAGTTTAACTGTTAATTGGCGTGTGTTGTCTCAAAGACGTTCACACACTCAAACAGTTGTACACACACAAAGATGAGGAGTTGCGTGGTAAAGCAGAAACGCATGCCCACTTTACATAGTGGATAAAGAGATCAAAGCTAAAATTAAGTGTTCTCAGTTCGAAATCAAGAAATATATATGACAATAAAAACAAAAACAAAAACGTAAATATATACATATATATAACAATAAATATTATGCGTACATAATACTACCGCTATCAGTAGTAATTATCTTCCGGGTCATTGCCAAAGTGCAAAAATGTTAGGATAATTAAAGCAAACATTAGGAACAGTGGATTACAATAGTACTGTGCACTGAATTATGTTGCACATACTTATCATACGAATATTCATTGTTAATGAGTACCAGCTCTTATGGGAAAATAAGTAATTCATTAATTTATTAACGTCACTTTGCTTCTCGCTGCATTACCCAGCCTAAGCAGTATTAAAAACAGATAATTGTTTATGGTATTAATTAAATTGTAATTAGCAGATAAATACCAGTTGGCCGCAAAACTCGAGCAGTTATGTGCGCGACTATCGGTTGGTATGACGCAGGTTGGTATTTTGATACGAGTAAAAGTAATAAAAATGTGTATTAAAAAAACAATTTTTTTTTGGAAAAGAATTTCAAAGAACAACTTGAAAGCTAGTGCTAAGCTTCTGTGCGTTATACTAGATATCTAAATTTTGAAAAAAAATATAATTTTGACATTTGAAATGTTTGAAACACGTACACCCATCGCACCACAGCTGCATTTTTTATACCAAAAAGGGTATAAAAAGATTTTTTATAGACTTTGAATAGTGAAATCGGTGATTATGGCATTGTCTTCGAAAATAATTGATGCAAAATTCCATGAAGATATCTGGGCATTAAAAATGTATCTATACAAGTACTTGAGTTTTAAGCGGTTATATTGGTGTCCTCGTGTAAAAAGCAGCCTTCATTAAGGATTTTTTTTTTTCATATACAAAATTAAATATTTTATTAGAATTCTCTGTTTTTATAAATCTGAACTATTAACAAAAAAATTCTGAAATAAAACAAAAAAATTGAAAAAAAAAATTTTTTTCAAACAGGTCTTTAAAAATTGTATCTTAAAGACCTGTGTAAAATTGCATGAACTTCGGTTGAGTAGGTCTCGAGAAATCTTACTAACCGACTTCAAAAACACAGTTTAGAGCAAAGCCCGTTTATAGACGAAGCACTTTGTCTATCATAGCTTTGAGCTCTCAAGTTTTCAAGGCTGTATATCCGGAACTATAACTCGGATCAACTTGAAAATTTAGCAGAATATTCTAGATGTGTTGTAGAATTTATTTGGAAAATAAAAAAAAAATTAAATTTTTTGAAATCCATAAGCCCATGTAATCTCTCAAGTTCTGTTTATATGGGAACTATTGTATAGTCTACAGTGGTTCGATATTGGAAGTACTGAAAAAGGAGCAGCTTCTTGGAGAGAAAAAAACGTATGTAAAATTCCAGATAGATATCTCAAAGTCTAAGAGACTAATAGCGGGATTCTGTAACCAGTCTCTAGTCTCTATTTGAGACATTTTGTGGTAAAATCTCAATTTGTGACTAGTTACTATTCACTAAACAGTCTCTAGCTTTAGTCTCAACATATTATCTCAAATTTGAGACCTGGTAGCTAGCAAGTCACAAAACCAAAAAGAACTCTTGTCTGCCATTTTGAATATACTGAATAGAGATCACCATAGATATTAATCGATTGTCGTTTTTTTATATTTTGTAAGTAACTCAAACAAGAAAAGGTTAAAAATAAATAAATTTACATAAATTTCGTTAATATTATGAAACAAAGTCAACATATTTTTTTATTTTTTATTGATAATTATGTTTTTTGACTATGTTGTAGAAAATTGCTTATTTGTTATTGACATATTTATTTTCATTCAAGTATAAAAACCTCTCTGAATAATGAAATGTAATAGAGTTTGTGACTATGACTTACAGAATAGCAAAATCGTCTCAAGTCTCAAAAATTGTCTCTGTCAAATTTAGAGACTTGATACTGTATCACAGTACAGAATCGCACTTACCGTGCATACGCATAGTGACAGACAGACAAGGCTATGCCGACTGCTAATTATTTATATGTGGAACCAACCAAAATTTACATTCAAAATTTTTATTTCATGCGAAACATTATTTTCTTTTTTTTTTTCATTTATAAGTTCTCAAACGATTCCTTCTGTGTATTACGACTTCGTTCCAAACTTAACTGGGCATAAAAGTTATGCTCAAATTGAAAATATCAAATTTAATCATTTTTTATTGAAAACTTCTTACGGTTCAGTAAAAATCGGAAAAAATGTACTTTAAAAAGCAACTTTAGTTCTGTGGATTACTGTAATGAGTAAGCGCCAGTACTTATTTAACTCACATCTGCGGCATTTTGCAGGCATAAACAATAAAACGCTCATAAATACAAGCGTACACACGCACCTTCATATAATTTGTAAATATGCCGATGAAATTTTTTTTTACATATCTACATTTGCACGTTTATTTAACGTTTTAGTTTGCTAACTCCTCTTCCGGTTTTCCCCCCTCTACGTTTTTCAAATGCCGCTACGCGCCGACAATGTGGGCATTTAGCCGCACTCAACACCGCGTCACAGATAAGATAATCCTGTTGACCCACTAAGCAAATGCGCATAAAGCATAAGCGTTATGGCGTAAAACGCAAGGGGTTACACGCCCAAACAAAGCTCCCCTAAACAAGCTGCCAACAATTGAGCGTCACAACACATGCAGACGTGTGTGTGTATGTGAATGCACATACAAATTTGCAGCGCAGTTAATCCAAAAATATCTGATAAAAATAAAAACGAATTGAATTTTAATCGTAAGTCATGCGATTGCGCGTGCAAATGCCCATAATATAAGCGCTCGTCAACGCAACCACATATGCAGGCACGTACTACACAAATATCTAATGCCCATGTGTGTGTGTATGTGCCGTTGTTGCCTGCTGAACACTTAGTGATACATCTGTTGTTTGTTGTTGCTTTTTACCGCAATATAATTGATTATGTCCCAAGTGTGTAATTATTTTATCTCTAAGTGTATATTTTTTGATTAATTCTGATTTAACATTACTTTAGTCCATTTTTTACCGGTTTATCGCTCAACAATGTTACTAAATAATGTTATATATACATAAATATATTTGTGGTTGTATACATACATACATACAAGCTGGCTAATTTAGTATACGAATCGTAAGAACCCTGTAGGAAACATTTTGAGAAATCGTAAAAAATCGCTACAGGGTGACTGTAATGAAAATTATAAAAGAATTTTATAAAGAATTACATATAATTATTATAACTGATAGCAACGTCTACTGAAATTATTTATTATATTATTT
>NW_017534630.1:1304070-1373056 GCF_001853355.1 Bactrocera latifrons
AATATATACATATATACTTATATATACATATATACCTATATATACAAAAAGCAACACCTTATTTTAAATAACAACAAAAACTCAAATTTATTTTTCCTACTGGGTAAGACCTCGTAATACTGCACTGCTTTTACTAGATAGGAAATATTTTTGGCTCGGTTGTAACTTATAATAAGCAAACATTTTAAGGGGTTACAATTATGTTATTAAATTCAACAACACCTCCAGAATATTGTCCCAAATCTTTAAGTCGATCCGAGAAATAGTTTCGGAGACACAGACTTGAGAACTTGGACGATCGAGGCTCTCTAGGCTAAGTGCGCCATCTTTAAACGCGTTTTTCTCGAAACTGTGTTTTTTTAGTTCTCGAGAGATCTCCCCAGCCGACCTTCATGAAATTATAAAGAGGTCTTTGAGAACAATTCTTAAAGACTTGGACGAAGGATTTTTTTGATTACAACTATTTGAAAAATAATGTCGCGGAATTTTCATACTCTTTTTCTTTAATGTCTGCCAAAAATTCAATTTTCAGTACTTTTTCCTTTGTCCAAGTTCTAAGTTAAGGTTTTAGCTAAAACACGTAAAACTTTATATGATCCTGTAAGGAGTTATCCTACGAACGCGGGCGCTTCTTTTTTCAGAAGTGTCACCGGAATTGGCGTTGGAATGGATGAGTTTAAAAAACATGTAAAACTAAAATATTCTACCAAAATATTTAATTTTTTGTATGAGGAAAAAATTGTTAAATAAAGGCTGTTTTTATCCGAGAAAACCCATGTAATCCCTACTATGCAAATATGATATTGGTGATTAGAAATTTCAAGCATAATGTGTAGTGTCTATACTTACATATGTATATTAAACTTTTTTTCATAATTTGGACATTTATTTTCATTTTGCTAAATTATTGCCTCGTGTCAAGTCGCTAATTTTGGTCGTTTTTCAGCAAATGCTCTTTTCAGTTTCGTGAGTTTTTGTCCCTGCGTTCCCTGTTAGTGATTTCAACCGGTTTAAGAAGCTCGTAATACTGCGCGCCTTTTTGAACCAATCAAATAAAGAGCTCGGCCGTTCATTTGACCCGTTGACATATGATTTTTGGTCTTTAGGGTTGTCTCTTGTCTCAATGGGAGCAATTTTCATCAACTGTCACACTCCGCTGCAAAAATCATTTTTTTTTAGAATTTAAAATACATTTCAATTTTTCTTAGGTTCAATTTTTATGACATTTAATTTTCTTGGTTTTCAGTGTATCCTTCCTCGAGTAGTGCTTCTAGTTCCTCATCATGTTAACCATAAACTTCCACCATAAGATTACTTTGGCTTGATGTTTTATTTATATTAAAATTATGAAAAAGAACTCTTAGCAAAAAAAATTGTTCAGCATTGAGTTAGAGCATTCACTCATTGGCATTTTAAATTCTTAAAGCAAAGCTTACTCGTGGATTATAATAGAGTAAACATGCATATTATTGTGGTTGATAAATGTGATTAAGTTAATTAATTATTTGCCACTAAGACATTCAAATAAATAATTGAGAAGATTAAGTTGATCACATTTATTAAAATTCATTATAAGTGATACATTTAATTAAGTTTTAAGTTTATCGAAATGCAATGAAGTAGATACATTTTGCTTGTAAGGAATTCAAACTGATTCGAATTTAATCCAAAGTTTTTATTTCTAATAAGCCAAATTAGCTTTAAAAATTGGTTTGTGTTCAGTATACTATCAATTAAATATTATCGAAAATAATTTCACTGACCACTTTTACTTTTTCAAAAAATCAAAAAATGTATTTTGCTTAGTCGCCGTTATTAATTTTTGTTTAAACGTTTAGTGATTTTAAACCCCTCAAAAAGTAATTGCTCTAAAGCAGATGTGGAAGTTAATATCACAATCAATTAAATGGCTGCTTTGAAACTTGTGGCTAGGCATTACCATTGACTGCATATCTAAAGCTGACGGAACTAATCTATGTAATTACATAGGAGGCACTGACCAAAGAAGATATATTAATATAATATTTTTATAGAAAAGAAATGTATCCCTAATACGTTATTGATCTTACTTTATATGTGGCATAACTAATCGATGATATCCAGCTTTTAAACGGAATTTGTGTTAAAGCTTGCTAAAAATCCCTTCTCGATCTGTCCACAAATGAATAGGCGATTTCTGAATGAGGTCATGACCTAAAATGATGTGACTTGAAAGCAGATTCACTGGTATGTTTCGAACTATTATTTATTGGTATTAATGCTGGTTCCAATAGAGACGTAGTTATCTACGACTTCGAAGTTATGACTGTCAAAAGTCGTGAGTGCGGCGAATGTTTGTTTAATGACAGAAGAAATTTACTCTTGCCCTTGTTCTTTATCCAGTCTGGAGAAATCTGAACTATCGGTGTGCTTGTTGAGGCTAATGATATCAATATCGTCGGCGTATGCCAGGAGCTGTACACTTTTATAAAAGACTGTACCTTCTCTATGTAGCTCTGCAGCTCAAATTATTTTCTCTAGAGGTAAATTGAAGAAATTGCACGATAGGAAGTCCCCTTGTCTGTAACCTCGCTTGTTAGCGAATGGCTGGGAGAAGTCTGCGTAAAGATCGCAGCGTTTGGTTGCTCAGTGCCACACAGCCATATTAGTTTTGCGAGGATACGAAATTCAAACATAGCGGCATAAAAGCAGCTTCTTTCCATGCTGTCAAAAGCAGTTTTGAAATCGATAAAGTTGTTGTTTTTCCAGGCCTAAAAGCATACTCATAAGGTGCAATCAGTTTGTTGACGGTGGGGTTTAATCTTTCACACAATACGCGCGATAGAACCTTATATGCGATGTTGAGGAGGCTAATGCCAGTTGGCGCAGATCGATCTTGTTGGTGGCTGTTTGATCCAGGTGCTCCTAGAAGACACATCGTCCTTCTCTTTCGTCGCGGTGTGGGCGCAAATGCGATGTGTTGAAGATCTTCGTTTTGATGCGGATTGTGGCTAGACGTTTATTCACCGGTGTGCCAGGATTCTACAAAATCTCTCTACCACTCCTTTATATAGCCGCTGTAGTAAATGCCACAAGGCTCGTCTCTTCTCAGTCCTTGTCCGGTTCAACGTACTTATTGGATGGCGACGATGTCAGTCATTTATGGCGACATCAACTAGCTGCACAGCGACACTTTCCCAATGAAGGGACCGAACATTCCGGGTGCATGCCCTTAAATCAAATGCCTTAATGCGTTTGCCATGGTTCACATCAAAAATGAGGGTCTCTCATCCGATTCTGTTTTTGACTACTCATTGGGTGCGTTTTTTACGTGGTGGATCCCAAACTCAGTTCGCCTACTCACTTTAACTCACCCTGAAACGGATGTTCTTTGGCTACCCAGAAGATACTTGGTCTAAGACCGGAAGTCGTGAGCTGTTTGAGCAAAATGTAAAAATTATTTCTGGCCACTTCCAAGTGAAGGGTGCTCAGACAAGTTTTCTCTCTAGCGTGAATTTCTGTATATGACTCCATCCTCTCCACACATAATTCCATCCTACAGTAATGAAGAAGAAGATAAAAACATATTTTGCTTATGATTTTTGTATTGGACTTACATAGGTTCCATGAAATCAGAAAACAGTATGGTGACAGATTTAAGTTTAGGGGAAAAAGATTATATATATTTAGCGACGAGTAATAAGAAATAAAACCAACTCGGCGACGTCTTTGTTACACAGCACAAATATGTAAAGCAAATATGTGAACAAATATGTCCAAATATATACCGTTGGGTATATGTATTTATAAATCAGTTTCACCAAATTGTTAGCTTCTTTGAGTTTTAATAAATTAATTTTGTATGTGGGGATTTAGGCATTTTATCGCTCTCCAAACGCCGAACGACAGGGGTTGCGTATACCACATGTATGACACACACACACCTATATACACATACACATGCATCACCTACTGGCATGCCTTTGCATTTGTAAATGCCTATGGCTGTGTAGCTGCCTGTGTGCCTGCGTGTTTGTGCCGGCTTATGGCGAGCTTATTGAAAAATTATGAAAAAGGGTAAATCTATATAATAAATAAATCGCCGCATTAAGCTTTATAGTGATGTCATTGTCATACAATGTGCGGTAGCTTTTTACACTTAACAATGTTGTTGTTGTTGTTACTTGATATAAGCCACATAAGTAATATATATCTTGCACTTACTTGCGCCATTGATTATGCCGCAGAAATATTCGCTCTTCAAATGGTCTCAAATCAGGAAATCAGTATTTAGCAAATACATACTATAAAATGCGTTGACGTGCTGATAATACCTAGCAAACACAAAAAACACACTCACACACAGCTAAAATATGCGGTTGCGTTGTCAACCCTACAATTTAACTCCAATTTAGTGGCGCGCTATCACCATATCTGCTTTTGCAAGCCACATGACCGTCTCCCAATGTGACGCCTTTGTATTAGCACATATATATTTATCACCAGCGGCCTATCTCTCCGCGCAAATCCCATCACAAATAAAAATTCTTTTAATCCAGCATTGACAGTTGGTAATAAAACTGCGTACAAACTTTACTTTCCAGTAATCTACGCTAAACATTGAAGGAAATGTAAGAACATAACAGTTATATCGTTGATTTTTTTTATTGTGCTAGGCGGAAAGATTAAGATAATATATATCTACAGCGCTGAGCGAAAACCCAAAAATGCTAAAAATATTAGTGAGTAATTATCGTAGCTTTAAGAACACACATTCACATGTATACACAAGTATAAGCACTCTCACTAAATATATAATATTTATTTCCAGAAATCTGAAAAAATTAAAAAAAAAAGCAATAAACCCTGAATACTTATTAGGTGACAATGCTATTTTCTATTTTTATATTGTTTGTAGTAAATTGCCACAACCCCACAAATCACTTTTTGTATTTTTTGTTAATTATGAAGCATTTAATTTTATTGTCGCGATAATATTGGTGTTAATAGACTGGTTTACTCTTTTTTTTCTGATATTAGTATTTTGTTTCGAAGCTTTCAGCCTTTCTGTACGCCTCAATAGCGGATTGACAGATACACATGTTAGCCTACATGAACAAACAAACTTACCTGTCGATACACATACATATATACACTTCACTGTATGCATGCGTATATACGAAGGCAGATAATGCGGCGTGCCTTATAACACCGCACCATGCGCCTGTTGCACACATTCAATCACAAAAGCCCACAAACACATATACACGTATGTGCGAAAGTGTGTGCGTGTGCACCGACGAACAATATGTTGGCCTAATAAGTGTATACAAATGGTAACTGATATGAAGCGTTTAAGCAGCTCATAAATTTTTACGCTTAATCTGTTGATTTTTGATGATTTCTTTTCGGCTTTTTGTTTGTTGTAACATTCGATTTCGGTTTCGTGGTGCTTGTTGGCGCTGTCACTGGCTGCTTTGTTTTTCCAACGATTCGCTGAGTTCGCTGCTGGTGCAGCGTAGTGGTAAAAGGGTTTAATTTGCCAAATATTTCGGCCGAAATCATTTTATTGCTGCATGGATATCGCACATTCATACATACTCACACATATGTATGTTTTGTTTTTGGCATTTTATGGCATCTATTTGGTGCTGTATTGCTCACGTAGTTCTTAGATATATATCTGTCTATTATAAATACGGCTTAGCACCGTACATCAAAGTCGAAGACAGGTGCCAGCGCGCAACGATGATTTTTACCAGACATGATTCATTTTTACTAAAAACACATAGTTGCTGTTCAGGGATTATTTAACGCACTTTTCAGTTATCAAATCCGTGGAACGTGGTAGTCGAATATAAGATAGATATAGTAGATATCTAATGTAGGTAGTATGTATTGTAGTATAATATTATTGGAATTTAAGTCTAATTGGAGAATAATTTCTTCAGCCTCAAGTACTTAGGGATGGTTGTTAAAATTCTTACACAAGCTCGATCATATTGGTGATGATAATATAATTCCACAACAAGATGAAACCTCCTCTTCAAACAGAATTTATTTTACTCACAAGACTCTCTTTAGATAAAATATAGTCATAATATGATTCCTATATTTAAATCTCTATCTAAGAATATCTTAAAAAACATTTTTTTCGACGGAATTTTTTTTATCGGCGACAGCGATGTTCGCAAAAACTTATTTTTACTACTGTTTACGCTTGTCATTCCGATGTGCGTAAAGCGCACTGAGCGGTTTTTACGATGAGTAAAATTATTTAATAGAGAAGCTTCATTAACTATTGTGAGCGGAATTATATTTCTGGTGTCAAAACCTAAGGCCTAATTTCAAAATGCCTCAATTTTTTCAAATACCGTTAACAATGCTTTCCGACTATCAGGATATTATGAAACGTATTATTAATAGCCATTAGTCTTGGATCTACGCTAACGATCCAAAACCAAAGCTGGTCAAAAATCAAGACTATGTTGGCAGTTTTCTTCGATTATCGAGACGTGGTGCACTGTAGATTCTTTTCGACCGGCCAAACTGTCAACAAGGAATACTACTTAAGTGTTGTGCGTCGAAGCTTTTCGTGAAAAGAGATCTGAACTATGGGCCGACAACTGTTGGTAGGTGCAAGTGTACTGATGCCAAGGCGGATAACTTTGCGAAAGACAATATTTATTTTGAAGAATAAATTAAGAATTTAAAAATTATAAACAAAGCATTAATTTCTTTGCTATCCGATTTTACGTCAAAAAATATTCCTTGTTTAGTTGGTTTCTGACGATAGGCGCCCTTAGAATAACTTTGCTTGTACAAGCCAATTAAAATCGATATCAGTCATTTTCGATTCCTTTTGAAAAGAATTGGAAGTCTGAAATAATTTAGAACTTTTGTTTTGAGATATTCTACAAACTATTCATCAGCGGTCGCCATACTTAACTCTGGCGAATCGCCATGTTTCTGGTGTTCATGGGGGAGCTACTACTCCTGATAATAGAAACACTTAGGAACCACTAGACTACCCGTAGAGCTTTTAATCCCGTGAGAATAATATCTAATCCGTAGTTGATCAGCCATAAAACTAATCCAACAGCAGGAAAAGAGCATAAGATATATACCAAAGTATCAAAAAGTTATCAAAAACATCATTTTATTTATATTTTCATTCGAAATAATCATCTTCCAATTTTCTGCAAAAATAACAATAACAACGTTTTAATTACCACAGACAACGTCTGACATTAACAACTTCATCAGCTGATAAGTTGAGACACCAAAAATCGCAGAAAGCGGTACTTTTGAAGTTAACGTTACATATTATCAGCGTGTAGCACTATGTGCTGACACTTCGGTATTATATACATCTATACATTTGTGCTACATGTCGGAACTCACTCATATACTTAACCCACTTTTAGCAACAACAACTACATTGGATTCTCTAAGTTAGCGTTGAAAAAAAAAACAACGCCATTTGGGTGTAAGCAATTAAGTTAAAACGTTTTTCGCGTACAATAAATAGTTTTTAAGGCTATCTGTATTGTTAACCGTTTACCAGTGAACGATGAATGTTCCTTTCACGTGAAGAAATCGAGCATTTTGCGAAAGTTATTGCTTTGCCACGTACTATATAATATTATCTAATACTGGAATGGGAACACGCTGCTTATTTTTAAATCTTGACTCATTCTCGTTTATTACGGTTGTTTTTGTCGCTGTCGTGTAATTTGTTATTCATTTAATTTTTCGTACCCACTTTATAATGCTTTGGAAAATCTTGACATTCAATAAGCCTTTAATGCATATTTATGCTTAGAGATTAGCATTAGTTGCAAATCCGCAAATGTGCTAATAAAGTTTTGCTTCGTTTTCTAAGCGCTGCGGTATTAAGGTTGTGGCTGCGCGGAAACCCGGTAGGAATGATGCCCATGGTTTGTTCCTGTAGGTGACTGTGGTGGAGTGTGATAAGAGGGATAGCTGAGTTTTTTCGGAATAAATTTTCTTATTACTAAAGCAACATTCGGAAGAAACTAATTTTGTCGAGAGATTGAGTCATAAGTACAAAAAATAAATTAACCTACAAAATCGAAATATTTGAATTTTTTTTTTTATTTGTTTTTTAATTTTCGTTATCGTATACTTTGCAATCTTTCGGAAAAATTTTATTTGGTTCAGTATCACAAAAAAGTTGTTTTAAAATAATATTGTTACGAATAAGCAACAAAGTTATGGCAATCGAGAAGACTTAAGGATATATTGGTATGTCATCAGCTTAGAACAATATCCCGTAATGTTCAACTAGATCTCTAAAGAAACACACAAGAATTTCAAAAAAGGAAAAATACGTTTATTAAAGACCTCTTTATATATTCAAGCTACTCAGTTAGTTTAAAAAATAATTATAAAAAATTTATTTTAAAAATTTCTCAATTGCATATAACCTCCATTTTGAAAATGGGGTTTTGCATATTTCGAATATGCATATGTTTGAGAATGTTCTCCGAAAACTTGATGCTGATCTGGCAAACAGTTTCATAGACTTGCGGGTAAGTGTCCTGCTTACATATTCCATCAGTTGCTCAACAGTAAATTTTTCCAACCGGGTATACTCTTTCCGTGTCTGTGTAATGTAAATTATGCAAGCATATGACCGATTTAACGTATTAACGCTTGCCATAAATGAACGAGACAACTTATCGTTATAAATTATTATAATCTCAACGGATTTGAATAATTAATAAGCTTTAACCACATTCATTCAAACAATAATCACAATAAAAACAAATTCTGAAACAACAACAACAATAACAACGGGTTGCTTACGAACTGAAGCAGAGGTGGAATGCAGATTTAAGCTGAGTTTAAGCGTAAAAAAACTGTTGGCGGTGAGAGGTATGGAAGGTGTTTAAGCTTAAACTGCAACAATAACAACAACAACAGAGAAATTAAGTATGAAATGCCAACAAACGAGTGTATGAGGTGAATGGAAAATACTAAGCAGAAAACAAACGAGTATGAATATTAAAAGATATAAGAAAGGAAAAACAACAACAAGAATAATAAAGGCACGCTGAGATAAATAAAGCCGCATAAGAACATCTAAAATGGGAATGGGAAATATAAATAAGCGGATAGCCCATATGTACCATAGATACTAACTAATAAATCGGTGAACGAATTAGGTACAAATGGCACTGAGCATAAAAGTTTAGAAGGTGTTAAGCGATTTAAGACATAATGCCGTAAATTTTCAAATTATGGAAAAACAGAATAGCTAACGGATGGCGAATACATAAGTGAATAAAACAAAATTGTAAAAAATTAGTCGAAGCATAAAACCTTAACTAAATTTGTGACAGGTAGGAGCGAAACGCAGATCGGGATATTAATCTCGTTTGAAGTGAAGCTGTAATCCCCTTCACAGGTGCATTTCTCATAGCACTAAAGCGTATAAAAAGATCTTTATCTGGATTTTGATCGGTAATTTTGCATGAAAGCAATAATTTATAGTGGTCTGATCCGAACAATTCCTATGGAGATTGTAGCTTTGCTTTAGCCGTTTGAACGTTTCCACGATCACAGAATGATAATCTTTAGCAATATGCAAAATGAGTTTAATCGACTAAATTCATTAGAGAAAACTTAATTTTTTCTTCAAATTCTTATAATTTAATAAAAACTTCAAATTCCAAAATATAAAGGTAATCGTGGTACTACTCATACTAGCATACCAACGGCTTAAGCGTCTATACCTTTTTCTCTACTGGGTACATAACTACAAACCCTTTTTATTATGCCTTTATAGTTATTTCCATACAAACATGCATTCATACATAATAAGCGCGCCGCACAAGTTTTGACACGTAATGCATGCGCATTAGGCTACTGGAATTTAAACGGACCCAATTCGATTCGATACGAAGCTAGTTGAGTGCGGGAAAGGCGGCGACTGCAATAAGAAGAAAATATCAAGACAATAAGCAGACAGACAATGAATGAAAATAGGCTTGTAGACCTTATATAAATATACATTTACGTAAATACCTATACATATGAATGTATTTACAAGTAGCGGTAATTTTTATGACTTTTATAGCACACGAGGGCATCAGCAGTGTCTTATGAATTTAATATCTGTAACATAATTTGTCGAAGGCATTGACTGGATGGGACAGCAATTTGAATACATACATATGCACATATACATATATCTGATTATGTACGTCATCAGCCGAAATTTATTTTTAACACAAATATATTCTTGATTTCAATTGCTTTATCACAAATAGAGCCGCAGATAGAGATTATCACGTGAAGAATACGCACGGATGTTTATGCTTTATTAATAAAAAATTCTGCTAGTAGATCCATAGGGTTGTTGTAACTGTATGTCTATTAAATAGATAAGATTAGAAACGTCTGTGATTTTAATTGATAAATAATTATGACTTGCAATAAATGGTTCGATTGTTGAAAACCAAATATTTTGTAAAGCCTTTAACGTAGACCGCTAATCTTGACGTTAATACTATGATATTTTCATTATTATACTCTTGCAACCAGTTTCTACAGAGTATAATAGTTTTGTTCATATAACGGTTGAACATATCACCTAAAACTAATCGAGGTAAATATAGAAATATACTTATACATATGTACATGTAATTGTTCAGGATAAAGAGACGAGTTGCAATCCGGGTGACTGTCTGTCTGTCCGTCCGTGCAAGGTGTAAATAGGTAAAAATTGAGATATCTTGATGAAATTTGGAGTGAACTTTCCCTGCCGAAAAAAAAAATAACGGGTTCGTAGACAAGCGTAATTGGACCACTCCTACGTGAACGATGGGCGAGGCACCACCCACTTTGTGGTAAAATCATATATCCCGGAACCCGAATAACCGATTTTAGAATATAGATTAATTTAGTGCGTGGAACATTTCTTATATTCCTATATTACTGAGCGAAAATGCACGAAATCGGACGACAACCACGCCTACTTTACATATACCGTCCTTTCCAGTATAAAAATCAAGGAGCAATTAATATAACGAGATACATTTTGCTCTTATAATTCCTTTAAAGTATGCTATCTTATGACCAAAAATTTCCCAAATCCAATCAAAACTGTTCAAGCCCGTAGGGACCGAATATGTGAACTGCAATATCTATAGTTGACTTTTCAATGAAAATATCGGTCATGTATATTAGATGCAAAAGATGAAATTCAGAGAGAATCTTTACCTGATATCTCTGTGTATCAAAAATAGGGTGAATCCGGTTGGCATTATTCCACTTATATCGGCCAATATTTAAGTTATCTCAACGAATATTAATGCATTTAGTACGTGGTAGGATAATAGTTATCTTATAAAACTGCTTTGATTACTATTCTCTGGTGGACATTTTACATCTAAGGCATTTCCTTACCTTTTATTCTTGCCAGCTACAAGTGTATAAAATGTTCGGTTGCACCCGAACGTTCGCCGTTTCTTATTCCTTGTTTATTTAGTTCGAGTTGTTTACAATGTCGTCGCCTTAAAAAAAAGTGGCCATATATGCCATGATTAAGAGTGCTTGTAAAATTAAAAACTAACAAAATACAATATTGGTTCATGGCTGTTTATAAATATCATTCCTGTAATTCTCTAATCAAAATAATTTAATTTAATACTGTTTCCTATAAGCTCTTAGCGATCTACCAATTATATATTATTTAATTACCAGATAACAATTTTAAGCGTTTTATTCTGTATGCAATCCAAGTAAAATTAATATCTAAAAAAATATAGTATTTTTGAATTTGCTCTTTGGTTGGAATTTATATTTCATTTAACAATAACTCAAGCCTTTAAAATTAAAAAAAAACATAATCATACCTCGTGATTCCTCACAGGTGTGTTGAAAACTTCTGCGTTTTCTCATTCATATATTCCTTAAATTCTCCAAGAACCACTGTGATAACATTTATTTTTTAGATATTAAAAGAGAAAAAAATGGAAGGGATTAAGTTTGAGATACATACGTGTTGGTTGTCCAATATCTGCGCTCCTAAATCACAAAGAATTAAACAGTGTGTGGCATTTTTAGGTGTTTTCTCAAGTACCATAAATTAAAAAATATATATATAAATCTTGAAGAAGATATCATCTGGTTTTGCTGTCGTATCGCCCTGGTACCTATTCACATATCTTGTAATAATTACAATTTTGGTAAACCCTTTGAGGAACATTCAAAAATATGAATCATTTAGCTCTGGAAAAATTAAAAAAAAAAAAAGCAATTTTGATTATAGCATGATATGAGTAGAATATTATAGATATAAAAGTATATATATACATGAAAAATAATTGTTTATTTCCCTGAAGTAATCTGTGCAAAAATATGTGTTCTCCAAATAGAAAATTAAAAGAAGAGAGCCATGCAAACACATAATAATGGTGAAGTTTAACATTCCGATAAGTAACTGTTGCTTCTGAACCTGATTTCCTTATATACATTTTTTTTTTTTTTTTGTTTTTTATCCTGAACAAATTGTATTAAGATTACCTCGAAGCTTGTAACACCCGGAAGGAAACTTCTAAGGCCTTATAAAATGTATGTATATATAAACACGAACTCGTTCCTCAGTTTCTGAGACATCGCTGTGAAATTTGGCAAAAATGCTACTTATTAGACATTTTCCTGAACTGCTGATATTCGGTATATAGATATAAAGCTACCATACAAACTGAGCGATCGGAATCAAGTTCTTATATGGAATTTGACAAAATATCATCACGAAATTTCGCTTGAATTATTATCTAAAACAGCACTACAGTTTATAAATAGGTTTTCCAAATCGCACGACTAAACGACGATCAAAATTATGTTTTCGGATTGAAAGTTTCTTATTCGTGAATGGTATTTTAGCTTTGGTGCAACCGAAGTAAGCGCATTTTCTTGTTTCTCTTACACTTTGGTAAGCGATATAATTTTAGAATTAGGTCGATGGGACTGCTTGATATATTGCATCTGGCTTTTTCACCTTCAATTCGGATCTTCAGCTGGATCTGTGGAGCTTTATTTCGTATAAAACATTAATTAAAACAGTACAAATGTGCTAGGGCTTATAATATAAAGTCACAAGTCAAATACCGAATAAAATTTTTCTTAAAACTCGTTATTGTTTTCATTCAATCTGCGGATTAAGGGTAATCCGCATTAAATTATCCGAAATGGAATAAATATAATAATTGTACATACATATGTGCAAATTAAAAAATATTTTTGTTCACATTGCAAATATCGGGCTACTGGCATTAATTGTGGAGTATTAGTTTTTTTTTTAATCCGGTATTTGGATTTCCAAATTAAAAATAAATTTTTAATCTGGTGTATGGGGTCTTTTATTTATTTATTTATTTATTTTTTCATTTTTTAATCCCGTATTTGAGATTAAAGCTTTATTTATTATTTTTCAAACCAGTAATTCAGATTAAAGTTTGGTTTTTATTTCGTTCAACCCCTTATTTGGTATTTAAAGAAGTTAACTCCAATTTTAATTCAATTAATTTTTTTAATGCATTATTTGCAACGCTGCTTGGGAGTTATATAAGACACCGATTCACCTAAATTCTGACATGTGACGATTTTTAATATTTCTGTTATAACCACATTACGGTGGCATTTCAGCTCGCTGCTTTGGATTAACCTTCGTCTTGCGCTGGCCATTCAACCGCGTTGTGCACACCTTGCGTTTAAGCAGTTTCGTCTCAGCGGATTTGCGAGCACGAAATAGATTTTCAGCGCACTTTAATCCACTTGGCTGTGTGATATTTCACACATGTGTGTGGATGAATATACGTATGTTTTTGAGTATTGGTTGCGATTTGTATTAGCAATCTGTGGCATACGCAAGTGCAGCAGATTTATAGTCACGCAGTAGACATAAGCTCACATATCTGCATATGTGGGTTTTTAAAGCGCTTTAATGACACAATCGGTAATACTTATCTACTAAATACATACGTGCAAAGAAAAAAAAATCACTTAATTAAAAAAATGTCACAACTTGCCCTGAATGTTCCTTACTTCGTTTTGCGTAATCAATCTAAAATCTGTCTGCTCGCTTTTCTAATTCCGACCACCTTGCTTTCATTTGGTGGCATCGCCTAATTATAAGTCAAAATCATCGAAGCTATTTAAGTATATAAATAGAAATATTTGCCACACACCAAATCCATAGGTATTATTTGTAAGTATATACATATACTATATGTGTTCGTGTGTTTTGTGTCATTTTAGTATGCCATAAATTCTCGTCAAACTTGTTGCTTTCATTTTGCCAGCCACTCAATATGATTCGTATACATGTTTTTTTGTTTTTATAAACTTTACTTTATTGATTTTCTTATTTTCCAACTAAATTTAAGCATTCCGGCTTGTTTCTGGTTTCTATTTTCTGGTGAATTGTGAAATTATGATAGGTGCTTGGAGGAAAATATGATTTGGAAAAACAAATAAATCCTATGGGGCCTTAGACGTCTTAGCGAGATCCGCTGGCTGTTGGAGAGTGTGTAAATACATATGTTCATAGCCAAGTGTATACATATGTATATATAATATGTATGTATGTGCAACTACAAATATATTTTTGTGGTGTTTGCTGCTACTGTCGCCGCCGAGTTTGTCATCATTTAACAATGTCATTAAATGTTTTCGTTCATTAAATCATGTTTTCAATATACCACACTTTCCCCTCTAATTCCCAAAAGACGCAAATGCCTCCGGTACATGTGTTCGTACGCATATTTATAGGTACATACATACGTGCAACAGCATGGCATATCCACAATTCATTTAATCTTTCACACAGTTAATAAGCTCAATGAAATGTGCGGCTGAGCGATTGAAAATACATAACTACACATGCATACCACACATATGCATACACATATTTGTACATGTATGGTTTCGTACTTATTTGCCGCTATAACAAGGAGTTTCATTTGCCGCAGCATTTGTGCGTGTGTATGTGTGTGGTGCCTGCTTTATTGCGCTTGATTTTCGTTTATTATCCATTCGCCTGTATCATTTCGTTTGGTGCGTGTGATTACGAAATGATTACGCGTGTTAATTTATTTTCTCAACACTTCTTAGTTGATTTTTTCAGCGGATTTGTTGCTTGCTCGTCTTTCACCTCCACCATGTCTGCTTTGCCTACATTTCGTGTTGTTGTTGCTTGTAATTGTTGTCTCATCTGTGAACGCTTTACATTTTATTTATATTCCACGTGTTTTTGTTGTTGCTTTAAATCTATTTTTGTACGAATTACAGAAATAAAGAAAATCATAAGAAAATTCAGTGCATCAATGTCATTAATTGCGATTTGATTTAATGTTTCACTACCGGTTGCGTGAGACAGGTGTATCGGTGTGAGAAATTTCGGTAAATAGTACAAAGTCATTTCCTTGGATTTACGTAGGTGTTGGTGTGTGTTCAGGTGTACGAATATGTATGTGTATGAGAATGTGATGCATGGCTGATTGTGGGGGGAAATTTCATTGCAGTGTGTTAAATGAAATGAAACTTTATTGTACATATATACTATTCATATGCATCTACATATAAAGCTCATTGAGACTTACTGTGCCTCCTGGGAGCTGCAAACGACTAGAAACTTTTTATTGAGCTTATCGCGGTTCATCTGAAAGCATATTGATGATTTTTATTTGGTCAGAATACTATTTAATTTTAGTTAGTAAGTTTTTTTTTTTTTTTTTTTTTGTTTTTTTGTTTTTTTGTAATAACATGAAATTTTTACTGTACATTTTCTATAACCGTAGTTGAAATTCGATAAAATTGGGATCTTCACAAATTTCTTAAAAATTGATGGAGAAATAAATTATGTCAAATATTTCCTCCTTATTACTATTCGAAAAAATATATATCGTCACCTAAAATGCTAAACAATAGAGCATCTTCGATATGGATTTATTAGCATACAATTTCAGTTTCCGCTGTTATAAAAAACCTTTTTATAACCAATATATAACCATTTTATAACCAATATATAACCATTTCATAACCAAAACTCAAATTTTGTTTCAATATGAGTAGTTTCAATTTATAGTTTTTCCTTCGACTGTAACCTTATGAAAAGCGATGTTATAGTATGTTGCATTTTAGGTGACGATACACTCATTTTCAATTAAATTTTCCCATTTTCGAGCAAAATATTTATTTACTAAGTTTCTTATTAAAATTGACAATCAATAATGAGAGTTTGGTAATAAATGTACAAATGTCAAAATTATTGGATAAATACGTTGAGAAGCTAATTGAAGCACTAAACATAATAAATAATATTATTCGTCATAATTCACAAAACTGAAAAAAAATCTGGCAGCCAACAAATAGAAAGAAAACATTTCAGATGTAGTCCAATAATTCAAAAATTAAAATGAAATATTTTACCATGTGATCCTTTTCAAAAGCTTTCTTTTAAAACAATTCTCTGTTTCCAAACCAGTTTTTTCCTTTCAGAGAAAGTTTTTCTTTCAAAATCAGTTTTCTTTTTCGAAATCTGAAAACATTTTTTCCCAAAAACCATTTTTTTAGTTTTTTTTTAAAACCATTTTTGTTTTTCCAAAAACATTATTTTTAAAAACATTTTTTTTCGAAAACATTTTTTCAACTCATAAGTACTATTATTATGTGAAAGAGTGTCAAATATAGATATTAGTTCTTTTCTATTTTCCAAACAAAGCTTATGAAGATCTTAAGAATCCAGCAAAGACATATGATTCCTAGGCAAAATTGACTTGCTATTAGGTGCGAATTCAAAAGTAAGCCAAGCTAATATTTTGCTATTGTTTCAAAATAAATATTTGAATTTTGGACAATCTAATTATTTTCAGTTGATTTTAAAAGAAAAATTTTACGATAATGTTAAGAGTAATCTTTAATCTATCAAAATCAGGTTGGATTTTATGGGTTAAAAGGTCGATGCTATGCCGCTAAACTGTCGAAATTGCAACTTTTATGACTGCCAGTTCTACCAGAATAACACTAGAAAACCTGTCTCAACTTCGACCCATCGGAGGAATAGCTCTATCCGGTTTTTTTTCAACTACTTCGGGTGTACCTGAAAGACACTAAAATTCTTGGGTAGCCTATAACTAAGCCTTAGAAAAATGTACCTCTCTGAACGTCTGACCGTGGAAAACCTCAGTGCGTTTTTTATTCAACTATTCTAGTTCACATATCCTTCGTCAGTATGTGAGCGAAGAAAACTCACCAAGAAGAGAATGTTGATGAGACTTTGAGAGACCTAGGTAGAGTTCTCTCTATCTTTCTATAAAAAATGTTTGCTCTGACGGCTATATCCAAGTATGCTATATGTGTAATAGCATTGAGAGAATTTTCGTAGTGCAACGCACAAATACTATATACAAATTATTTTTCTGACTATGGTGTGTAGAGCTATGAAAACACCTTTGGTGAGAGTCCCCACATAAGACAAAAAGTGCTTTTGTTACTATCTGCTCAATGTTTGACCTCGATGAAAGCTTCCTATCAGCCACTGCACCTAGGCAACAGATTGAAGTTCCCGAATAATACAATTAGATAACAGTTTTCGGCGTCTTTAGGTTAGCTCCCGATTTGTCTTCTTTTAATTAAGCGTAAAGATTTCGAAATAATAATTCTAACAACGCTCACTTTTTATAAATATGATATGAAATAAATTCAAAGTTATTCTTTTTCGCTGCCCTAGTATTTCTTATGAGCGTAACAATGGTTAATGAGATCGGCTAAACAGTCGAATACAACGAGCAGAGATCACAGAAACCATGGAAAATTACTAAGCTTCTACAAATCGTGCATTTTTACAAGTCATATTTGAAAGCCGATTTTCTTAATACGCCCCTACGCGCTTAGCATACAAATAATATAACATACATACATACATACATAAATATGGAATGTATTATAAGTATTTCTGCTTGTATGTATTTATATAATAAATTCAACACGAATCAACTGACTTAAATTTAAACTCAAATCTACATGGGCTCCAATAGGCGCGATGGTCGATCGACGTATTTCTCTTTCTCCTCTTAACAACTACCAATGATTTTAATTAAAGTAAAGAAAAAAATCATCAGCTAAGTCTCAAAAAATTATCCGTTGCTGCTGTTGTTGTTGTAGCCACTTACTTGGAAGGGAAATCGGCGCGAACGCTAATGGCAGACATGTACGCGAGAAGGAAGTCAAAGAAAATCTGTAACCTCGATTTATTTAAAGTATTAACTACTTACTGGTTACTGACTTATTTACACCATACAACAAAAACAACAAAACAACCACACATCGACACAAGTATGGTAAGGGACTTACCAAGCGTATAAGTGACTTAAGTGCGCGCCATAATAATAACAACAAACAGATCAACGGTGGGGAAAAAATCGCATTGCATGAAGGCTTAAGCTCCAGACATGATCGTGCAAACTATCAGCGAATTCAAGGCGCTTTCATGTGGATTTCGTTTGTTTTTGTTGCGTTTCTGTTTTTTGCTAAGTGGACAACGACACGCAGTGGGGGAAAAGAGAGAGGTGTGCTGCACATAGCAGATGGGCGGACACGCTGTTGGTTGTCGCCCTCCACAGTGTCTAGGCTTCTACGTGCTTACATAAACACGTGCATTTGTATGTGTGTGTAAGTAGAAGCGCTTTTGACTGGAAAAGTAAACAAAGATCAGTTTATAAGACGCTCAAGTTGGTTGCATTAGTTTGTGATGGTCGCTTGCCGGTTGGCTGTTCGTAGCTGGCGACCGCCGATAGCTAATGACCAACGTATGTAGATAGATATACTCTACAGACTTTCAATGTATGTAACTACAAATATATATTAAATATACTTGTATGTATGTATGCTTAAGCGTTACATATGCGTCTGCAATGCCGCCTGAGAGTAACAGGTGATCATAATGGCATAAGAGGTGATCATGCCAGCATATACAAAAGAGATTAAGTTTTTATAAGCTAAGAAAATGAATGAATGCCAATGGAAACTAAGCCGTATGTTAAAATACATACACACATACGTGCTTATATATGTACATATGTATATGAGTCAAGAGGCGAAGTAAAGTAGCTGAGTATGTTCGCGAAGCTTGCCTGTAGAACTTGGCGATCGTACGCGTTCACGGTGATCGTCATGTAACATGAGCAAGATCATAAGCGTGAGCGTGCACGGTAAAGGAGGAAGTGCTTTAATGTTTGGCGCAAAGTTGAGCTGCTTAACTAAATCCGGCTTAAAATCCGACACAAAATTAATGTCGCTGAGAAAAGAAGCCACCAACAGCAAGCAACAATGTCAACGAACGTGTTGCGCTGTGTTAAATACGAGTAGTTGAACGTTGTGAAAGGGCTATTGCTTGAACGCAACAAAAGTCACACATTAGCGACAATATAATGAAAGAGAAAAAAGTTAAAAATTTTATTCAGTTTAATAAAATGTGGCAGGAATGTGTGGACAGCGAGGTTAGACGATTGAAAGTTTATGAATTTCAAATTCATAATTTCTTTAAATTTTAAGAGTTTATTTTTAAATTTTTAAGAATTTTTTTTTTTAATGTTTTCACTAACTTAACTGTCAACCATTTTAACTGAGCTTTAAAACAAAAAAAAAAAAAAATAAATAAATAAATAAAACAAATTTTTTATAGAAACCCAGATCTATTCAGCGGCACGCAGATAACATCATTAATCAATCGACATTATATTTATCCCGAATTTAAATCAAAAAACTCAAAGGGCTGCTCATGCTTCACTAATTATGTCACACATATCCTTATTACTATTATACAGTTATTTCTTTGTACGGTATCGTATCAACTGATTATCTCAACAGAATTTTTTTTTTTTTTAATTACATCCCAACAAATTAGCTATCAACCCGTCACGATCACCGCGAGTTGTGCATGATCCTTAGCTACTAGCTCATGCATAAGGTTTTGATCGGCGGGAAACTTATGATCATGGCTTGGGTAAATAGAAGCTGTAAGACAGACAACGACAAGGTATAGTTTATCTAGTAATACGATCGTGTCACCGTAATCAACGCACATTATAGGATTATCAAGTACATACAAACATACTATCATAGAAGCATAGCAAGGGAAATGTGGTAATAGGATAAAATGTGCACAAGGAAATGAGTAAGGAATTTGCGTAGAACGCAGAGTGATCTTAAGCTCATAGATATATGTATGCTTATATGTATATATACATATATATATATCTATATGAGGTTCCAGCGCACCTTTTCATTCAAGTCATATGTTTGTTATGTGTAAACATCGCACTGCCACGTTGTCAATTGGAACCGAAGGATCGAATTGCTGTTGATTTGACAAATGCGTAGAAATCATCATGCACAGTCAAACAGTTAAGCAAGAAATCTAAAAATATATATTTATGCACTTTTATTTACGCAAGGTAAAAGGATATGGTTTACCAAAGATGCGTATATGTGCATCTGTACACACATCTGTATATTTCTACAAACGTGGAGATTAGACAGCATAATAAGATTAAAATTTGTCATACCTTCATATATAAATATATCCTTATACACAAATAAGCATGTTCATGAACATTTCCTTGCCGCATCACACACTTGCGTGCGTTATAAAAGGAAGTGGCCGGAATCTAATACACAAGAAAGGAAGTGCTCCAGGCACTATTGCGGCTTAGTTAGTAAAAAAATGTGTACTTATGTCAATGAATCACGCTGTTACGCTTAAGGATATACAATTCAAAGGATATATATATATATTTACCTGAATAATAGTTATATGAGTATGTGTGAAATTGTTTATACGTAAATAGCAAAGGGCATATTTAAATGTTTGAAAATTAGTTTTTTAACAAAAATTTTTGAAAATTCGTTTTGTTTATTTCAATATACTTAAGGGGTTCTGGCAGTCTAGAGCCAAAATAGGCCTCGCAAATTTCTTAAGTTCGATTTGATAATTCATTTTCAAGAATCTCAAATACAGAATAGAAAAGATATTGTACCAAAATCGGAATTAAAAATGAAAAATTTAAATTTTTAACCCACAATTTTTGAATAAAAAAATCATAATCCTAAAGCTGATATAACATAATAGGCAACAACTGATATAACATAATTTTTTTACATTTTTTATTTAAATATTTTTAAGTCAGCTAGCGATAACAGTCATTTCGCAGGCCACACTATTTTTAGTTTAGTTTTAATCACCACAAATCAGGCTAATTAGTTTCAAATTTTGTTTTATTTTTGCGTTATTTAATTTATTGTTAAAAAAGAAAAGTAAAAGTAAATATTAATAAATGCCTTGGATGTCATCAGTTGGCGGCTCCATTGAAAAGTATGAAGTTATGGTGAAGCTAAATATTTTGTATATTTATTGTTATTTGCAACATACAAATTCACGTATGTATATCTATTTATGTACATTTGGATATTATGCAGCACCGTGGTGGTCAATTGTCAATAACGGCATTAATTCTAGGGTCTTACGATATGATCGCAGTGCAAGGGTGGCAATTATGCGAAGATTGGTATGTAAGTGTGAAGCGATTCGATTAACCCCTATGAATTCTATCAAAAAGAACCTTAACATACATACATATGTATATGTATGAATTTTATTGATAGATGGAAATACGTACATACCTACCATTTTAACTTGATTTTAAATTCGAGTGGTTTTAAGAGTCACACACCCACATTCACTTACACATACATGTCAAACTTTGTTAAATGAGCTGCTAATGAGATTTTGATAAAAAAATATTCAACTATAAAACTCAATCTATTATATTTGTGTAAATATTTACCTTCGACGCCATATCAGCTTTAGCTGTATTTGGGTAATTCCTTGTGTTGGTGTGCTTAATTATTATTTTTTATCGTGGATATACAAATCGCTCACTCACAGCTATATCTGCAGTTGCTTATGTGTGTGCGTTTACCGTATAAGCCGTTATAAGCGTAAACTTCGTAGCTGTCACGTTAATAAGAAATTGATTAGATTTGTGTTTATATCCCAAGCAGAAGTGTTAAGCTTTTAGAACTTATATTTTTTTATTTTTAAAACTTTATTTGCTGATAAAATACGTTATAAAGGAATGTGACTTATATGAATCTGAGTACACGTGGATATATCTAAAACGCAAAAACTTAAAAAATACCACTAACAAGACAGAAACGAAGAAGTTGATATCTGTTACTGATTGACTAATTATAACTACCTTTGAGTCTTTTTTTTATTTATATAATCCATTATATTGGGTAGTGGAAAAAGTATTTTCGTATTTCTAATCAAATTTCAATTATTTTTTTCTATTTATAATATCAATAAATAAACAAATATGTACAATTTTGGTCGACCACTTTTCATTTTTTCTCTCGCCATTTTTCCGTTAGAGACATTATTCCATCAGTGTAAAACTTACATTGTGTAAATCAATATTTCGAAATATCCAGAAGGGAAGCGAGCGAACTATTGCTGCACTACACAAACTGATACAGCAACGTCTTCGTAACCTTTACAAATTTCATTGCTTGCGTGGCATTTTTCCCTTTTTTATACAAAAATTTCAAGTTAAAGCGAATTTTTTCATTATTTTCACTAATTTTTGAACAGCTGTATTTTTTTTTCAACTTCTCCGAATTAAATTTTTTTAGTTAAGAGAACTTTAAAATCTCCTTTTCAACACTATATGGTATGACACAATGTGATTGGTAGCATTGGAGATATATACGACTGCAAGGACATCTATTGACAACATACGAAAATACTTTTTCGACTACCTTATATGTATGAAAAAATCTATTTTTTTTTTCAATTCGCAGAGATTATTAACAATTAGAAACCCGAGAAATTTCCTTTTTTTAAAACGTTTATTATTTATTTATTTATTTATATTTATAATACCAAAAGCACTTAAGCTTCATATCATAATACATTCATATACATGGAGTATAAAAAAATTATAATATTTCTATTTCTTAATTGGAATTTATTTGACTCGCTATACCCTTCAAGTGCATGCGATCACTCATATTTCACAACTTCGCCACCACCGGATATCTATATACATATGTACATACATATATGTTTGTACCCAGAAAAATAGATAAGCCACGCTCATTAGTATTTATTTAAGTGCAAGTGATTATTCATATGATAATCGGAATTATGCCCTTGCCACTATTAAATTAAATTATTTTATGTGTTCCTCTACTATCATAAAGCAATATCGACAGTTTTGCTTGCACGCGCATGTATGTACATGTGTGTGTGGTTTCTAAGCATGAAAAAACGCTAGCTTTATCGCCAATTTGCGTGCTAGTGGCGTTCATCTTTACCCCTCACCAAATTTGTGCAATTACACCAGGTGACAAGTTTGCACCAAACAATGCCATATGTTCGCATGTGTGTGTATGTGAAGTTAAGTGTAAACGCTTGTGTAAAGCTGGTCGACAAAGTGAATAGACAACTTTGCATTTTTCGCATTTATTTGCGCGACTGGGATTGCGCCGGCTAGTCGCTGTGATTGCAAGCGCTTACCCAAGAGCTTATCTGCCGCAGTCTGGTCGTGAGTGCGAAAACGAAAACAAAAATCGAGATAAAATGCGTGATGAGCGGTGTACACCCCCGCCTGCAAATTGCATGTTATCTTTACTTAATCCAGTTCCGCTTTTACTTTTGTAGCTTTTTCCACATGTGCGCTTCCCTAGCATTTTCAGCGGCTCTTCACCCGCATTCAAAGATATGGATCTGTATGTGCTTAGATTTAACTGCTATTTATTGTGTTGTCATTCGTTTCTCTACTAGCTCAACTCAATCTTTTGCAAAATATTTATTTAAACTTTTATGGTGGACTTTCATTTTTAATATGATCTCCAACATTACTATCATTACAATATTTAATTCTGTTTAAATTCTCATATTAACGCTACAGCTTAATGTAATTATCTTTGAATATATTGGGGGCGTTTTAATATGAGTATTGTTGGGTATAATCTATGGGCGTTAATAATTTTTTTCTCTTTTTACATTGTATAAGTATGGAATTTTGAGGAATTGTACGGTTTTTAAAATATTTCCCAAATTATCTTTAAATATAGAAATACAGTATTTAAAAATGCATAATCATTATATGATTACTGTGATGTGATGGGCGAGTTGAATTGACAAATAAGGAGTACAGGAAGTATCTGGGAGTAATTTTGGAGGCCAGTGGTGTCCTTTACGCATGTAAGAAAATGCTGGGGTATCTGCCACACAGCGGTGTGGTGGACCACTATGAACAAAATTTCCCACAGGAAACCGATGGAACGGGTTCAGCGGCTCAAAATTCTAAGCATAACGGGAGCGCTAAAAACCACTCAAACGTCAACAAAGAACACTTACTCAATCTACCACCAATCGAAATATCAGTAGAAAGCTCTGCTCCAAAATCAGCTGGAAATTGGCGACATTAGGTGAGTTCTTTACAAAGACCCTCGGACATAGCTTAATAAGCGGGAGGCTGGTGGACACATAAAACCACATACGCATATGCTTTAATTGGGAGAGATAGTTCCAAGTCGCTCTAAAAGAATATGTATAGCGCAGAACCGTGTTACACATCAGCGGAGCTTATAACATCTACACAGATAGATTCAAAATGGTCATTAAAGTGGGAGCCGGAATCTATTACTCGGAGCTGGACCTCAGGCGAGCCTTCAAGCTTCCGCATTACTGCAGTATCTTCCAGGCGGAAGTATTTGCAGTTGGGAAAGCGGCCGAGCTAGCTAACAACGCAGGATCGATAGCCAGGCAGAAATTAAGGCAATAATCTCACATCGCATTACGTCAGAGAATGTTCTTAAAAACAGGGAACAGTAGATGTGGTGGCTTCCGGAAAGTAGCTATATATAAACTGAATTCCACAAATAAGTTCCGGGGAACGAAGCAGCTGATGAGATTGACAAAAGTGGCATCTGTCTGGCCACCGAACAAGTACAGGAAATACTGAAATCACTACGAACGATATACACCGAAATTTACGAAATTACTGGCATGCTGATCAGTGCGAAATGGAATGCCTTAAGTGTATAGAGGAAAAGATAATGTGTAAGAGAAGGAAAGGAATGTCGGACGGCTGTTGGCCTCATGACAGGTCACAACCTACTGGCTTCACATCCGAGCCGGATGAACACAAGACTATACATGCAGAAAGCGCAGAGAAGTGATGCTGAAAAACCTCCTATGAGTTTGTCCAGCACTATCTAGGACTCGACTGAAGTATCTACGAGGAGCTGAAGCATTTTGGTGGACGAAGTATAAAACGTAGACACGAAGACGCTCTTAAAGTTCACAGAAAACGTTGACGTCCCTTTTGACAAATTCTTTACCTCAAACCTGAAAAAACTGAACGTCCATCTGGCACTTCTGATGTTCTGTTGGTCTATGTACTGCTTGATAGCCAGCCAATATAACCCAAACTAACCTAATAACCAGGGTCGTATAGCCATAATGAATGACTTTTTTATTTGTATATTCAAAAAATTAATGCTACGGAATTTAATTTTTAAAAAGGAATATATACCTTAATGTTGTTTTCAAAATCAAATTCTATAATAACAGTTACCACATATGAAATAAAATTTAGATGAGTTTCGATTTTAAAGACCCACGTAAAAAATTCCCTCTCCCCGAGAATGCCTTAAAAACTCAATTTATGTAAAATCTCAAATGTAAAAAATCTTTCACTCAAATTTTCCACATTTATTTCGCGTGAAAAGAAATACGCGATTTTCAATTTTCTATTATTTACTTTTTTAACAGATATTTGGAATGCTTCACATCATTCTTCCTGATGTTATTCGACAAATAAAGATCTTATATTTATCTTATATCGAGTTTACTTCAGTTTAGGGCCACTAAAAGATCACAAATTCGCTCTTGAAGCGAGAAAAATGCAACGAATATCTGTCATGAACTTTTTATTAAGCAAGCATTTGAGAGTTTCAGAAATGTATAGTAGTATTTTAAATAAAACGGATTGTCCCATCAAAGATAATGACCTCATTTTGACAGCTTTTAAAACTGATCTTGGTGTATCCTAAAACTTCTGAATATGAAACACTAAGCTTCTAAAGATAGAAAATGCGTTTTGAAGTAACCACAAACTGGTAAGTTTCCCCAGCCGCTAGGTTCACTGAAGACCCCTCTTAATGTACCTGTACCAAGCGCATTCAGCTTCGTTGGTTTATTGGTCACTGAATTCTGTAATTATAGTTTCATAGATGTACGCACTTCCCCCGTTATTTCTGAAGAGCACTATATTTTGTATGATTATTTGTTAGCGCCCATTATCATTACTTCCGAAACGAAGTAATTTTTCAAGTTAATTTCATGATTTATTAAATTCATTTTAAAATTTGTAACTAAAAGTAAATTTCCTATAATTTATTAGTGTGATATTTTACTTTTCGCATAAAATAATAATATACTTCCCTTTGCGATTACGCAAGTTCCCGCTCTTGTCGTGTTGCCCCAAAACATACATATGGCCGACCTAACCCAACAGCAAACGCGCAATGCTTGCAGCAACATTATTATATTATTCAAGGTTAGACAACAGTGCATCGTTTTTGTATAATTTACAATTACCTAAAAGTTGACATTTACGAGCTGCCTGGCTGACGGCCTGACGCTACTCTCATAGCCAAACGTATGTACATATGTGTGACTTATAAAAAAATTGTGTTTTTCTCTGCTTTGTTTTTGCAGCGCACATTGCGTTTTTTAAATCTATCTGATAGCATCTTCACTGCCGTTGTGGCACCCTCCCTTTATTAGCCGTTCGCTGTTGTTCTTTCTTACTTCTCATTTCACTTGCGTTGTTTTGCGTGTTTTTGTTTTGTTCATACGACAGTTGCTTTCCACCCTCTATTTGCTGAGCGCGCGTCATACAAAACATTTAACACATATGCCAATAACACAAATTGTTGTTATAAACAACAGCAACAAAACACTACTAATAATACGAATAAGCTAGCTGCTTACATACAAACACGCCGCGCTCTTAAGGGGCAGCGTCGCAGCGTCATAGGCCTCGGGCGCTTTCATGCGCTCATTTTTTCCTTGCTAGCATAAGCACATGCATACGCGCACAGCGTTTAAACAGGTGTATTGGCCAGCCAAGTGGGGATGGTTGGTTGGTCTGTGCGCCAGCCAGTTGATCGAACAGTTGCTTTGCATGCATGTTGCACCATTGCTATTGCCACTTTGGCTTTCCACACAGCCACATGCTGCGCTCGTTGCTGCATTTTCCAAGCGTTCATTCTCGCTTTCAGCGCGTGTGTGTGTTTTTTCATGCAGTAAGATTGTTATTAATTGCATTTGTATACACTACCATCATTATTTGCCTCTACGGCTGATAGCAAAAAAGAAGATAGCATTGTTTTAACGCGGGAAGTGGCACTTCTGTGTGGTGGCAACCTCAGAGATACACACATGCATACATATGCATGCTCCAACTACTGTAGCTGCATACGTTCTCGTTTAATTTTTTTTAATTTGTGTTTGCAGTTGCATTTTCCGGCGCCTCCCATTGGATTTTTTTCCTTCGTGTCATTTCACCTTTCGTATGCAATCAGAGCCGCAAACGTGTGTGTGTGTGTGTACGCATGTGTGATTTTGATAACAGCAGCCGCAAACAAAAAGCCTGCAGTTACGAATGGGCAGTTACAGCAGCGTCAGCAACATCGAGAACAACAACAACAATAAAGCAAATAGTAAATAAAACATTTGAGCCACTTCCTCTGTTGCCTCATTTGTTGCATTGCTTTTGTGTGTATGTTTGCCGGTGTGCTTGAGTTTCCTTTCGCGTTCTTCCGGTATCTTCTTATCACATTTTTTCTATGCTCCCTCCTTGTTGTCTGCCGCTGCTGTACTGTTTTATACTTTACATTTATTTTCATTTCAATTTCACTTTTTGTTGTAATATCCTGTTCACTACATACGAATGACACAATTTCGTTTTGTCATCCAACTATCCCAGCTGCTGCAATGAGGCCCACCACCACTCACACACGCTTATGCACGCTTCCCTTGCAGCGACAACTTATCTACGGTTTGCGTTTGGTTGTTTGGTTGCATGGGTATGTTTGCGTGCCCCGCATGCCCGGTAGCTACTTTCATTCATTAACTCACCTACTGCCGGATGATTGATCTCTCGTTTTTTTTTCTTGTTGTTTGCTTTGTGTGTAATTGTATCTCATCTTAACCTTTGACTTGTTGTTGCTGCTGTTGCAATGTGTACCTCTGCGCTTGCCTTTACTTGCGTGTCCGTAAATCCTTGAGAGATCGTTTGCGTTCGTTTTCTCCTTGCTGACGATCATCATAAATTACGGGATAATCTGACGTGAGCGCATTTTTGGCTCCGTCAATTGCTTTTGAATTGGTGGCATTGACATATGTATGCGCGTATTTGGTAGTTTCGAAACATGTTTTCAAAAATGTGTGAACACAGGCACGATAAATGCCTCATTTAATGTTAGTTTTTGGGTACGTATATGTGTGTGTGTAAGTGAGGAAATCGATCCTTTGTTGTCGTACTTTGGGTTATAACTACACAATTGGTTGTCATGATAACGTCCTACTGTTTTTGCATTTTTTCCAGGGTATTTTTATTGACTTTGAATTATTTTTTGAAAAAATATAAGGAATTCGCAAATACTGTTTGATACAGTAATGCGAAAAATTAATAGAAAAATTAGAAGCTATTGCTAGATTTCATAAAATTTTGAGGTTAAACATCTCATTTTGGTAGAAACAGTTTCTCTTACCTTAGTATTCTAGGTTAGAGATCTGAATTTTGGCATTTCGAGAAAGGCAGCGGACCATTCACTAAACGAATTCTTCATATTGGACCACAATAGTATATAGCTAACATACAAACTGGTCGGAAAAAAAAAATCAAGTACTTGTATGTAAAACTTTTTCACTGGAAATGATATCTTTACGAATTTGGTGGGGTTACATTTTTGAAAAAATTTTTTTAGGTTCGATCACTAAAGCATATAGCTTCCATACAAACAGAACGATCAATACTTTTTTTTTTTTAATGTCTGCAATAGGGCTCTTAGAATTATTCGAATAGCGGATATTCGAAAATGAGCGATTACTCGAATAGTCGACAACTTACGCCTATTCGGATACTGCAGACCGAATATTATTATTCGAATGCCCTATCTAGTTAATCTGGTTAGTCGATCAGTCGAATACCAAGAACTGTAGTCTGCAATACTGAATATTTTAAGGAGTCGAAAAAGTATTAATTAAATTTTAACTTATTTTATATTAAATACGTATATGTACCATTTTGGTCGACCACTTTTTGCCATTTTTGCGTTAGAGACATTATTCCATCAGTAAATCGAAATTTCCAGAACAAAAGCTAGCGAACCATTGTCGTGTCACTCGAACTGGTACAACATCGTCTCCGTCAACTTCACAAATTTCATTGTCGGCTTGCGTGGTACAACATCGTCTCCGTCAACTTCACAAATTTCATTGTCGGCTTGCGTGGCATTCTTCCCCTTTTTATACAAAAATGTCAAAATATAACGAATTTCTTCATTATTTGCACTCATTTTTGAACAGTTGTAACATTTTTCAGCTTCCTCGTATGTAGCTTTTTTGTTAAATGCAGTTTAAAACCTCGCCTTTCCTACACTATATGGTGTGACACAATGTGATTGGTAGCACTGAAGATATACGACTGCAACGACATCTATTGACAAAATTCCAGAAGCCGTTTTAATTAGTTCTGTAAAAATTTGTTTTTAGTTTGATACTCATGTTTTAACTGTTTTAACCGCCCTGAAAAATTTCGGAGGGTTTTCAAAATAAGTCCACTTGGCCGCGGTAACCTTCACATTTGGTCCAAATCTCTACCTGATGGGTGATTATTTCACGCTCGTTAACAGAAAGAATCCGCTCCAAATCTGAAGAATCTTTCTTTGTGCAACAGCAAATTTTTTCTTTACCCAGTGGGACTATTTTGTCTGCAGTTTGAAGTTGTATCAGCCCAATAATTGGGCCTTGCAGAGCTCTCCAACAGTTTTGCCCTTCTCAAGGTAGTTGATGCAGATCACGCCCTGCAAGTCCCAAAAAGTGGTTGGCTTCTCCTTTCTGACCGATAGGCTAATCTTCGACTTCTTCGGTGTCACGTTTTATTGACGTTCACTGACGTCAACTCTTTCGTATTGCTCTTAAATAGCGCCTGTAAAATCGTCAGGAGGTTCCTATTTTGTCTGCAGTTCGGTGTTGATAAATTTCGATCTTCTCTAGGTAGTTGATGCAGATTACGCCATGTTATTCCAAAAAATTGTCAGACATATCTTCAGATTAATGTTTTACCGACGTCCACCAAATGACAAAGAAACTTTTTAGCATTGCACTTAAACAGAGGGTGTAAAATAGTCTCAGGGTTTCATTTATTGTCCAAAAGAAGCAAACTTGGCCCCCATTAAGCGGACAGCTTTGTCATGGCAAATTTTTTATGCAGTATATGACCAAATTTTTGAGATTCTGACAAGAAATAGACACTGACTTATCACAAACCGAATCGCGACCACGTTGGAATACTAACTAACACTAAATAAATACTAAATTAAGGAGAAGTGTCTCCCAGTCAAGAATAAAGTATCGAATCACCCACCAATATTATTCTTTTCCAAAATGCTGAGAAGTGCCTTATGCTTCAAAACAAAAGTACGAGCCCAATTCGTCTCATGATAGTAACAGTCTACGGGAATGTAGTATCAGAAGCAAGGTTTTCTTGCGAAAATATTATCCGCACTTGCAGTTGCAAATAATGACTTCACAAACACATACATTTTTAACTTTAAGCAGTGAAAACACTGCTTCTGAGTAAACTCTCACATAAAGTTTTAAACTAAAATATGTAAAAATAAATTTTTAAGCTTGTTTGCTTTAAACTCCGCCAAAATAGAGCAATTAGCTTGCCGCCGAAAATATGTGAATGTCTAACACTCAAGATTAGAAAAAGAGGACAACACAAAAGCAAATAACTGGAAATGTGCACACAAAATATGCGATTCTTCAGAAAACATGCCACAAAATTTGCCTGCGTTGCACGCACCATCATGCAACAGAGGCGTCTCGGATGCAGCAGCACTTGACTTTTCACTCTAATTTCCCTGCACAATTTCCTTGACAATTTACTGTTGTAAACACATAAAAATTACTTAGTAGTGTTTAGTGCGTTTATAATGCGAAGTGCAACAGCAGGGAAGAGCCGATGCGCGCCCAGTGGGCGTCAACGGGAAACATTGAAACTGCTGCGGCGGCGGGTTGACAAACCTTTAATAGCTTCAATATGTCAAAAATCGGCAAAAACTAGTAGTGAACACATAAAACTGGCGACGTGTTGTCAACCAAATTTTTTTGTTTTGTTGTTTTTGCTTGCCGTTGTGCACTTACCACATCTGTTGCACGCAACTTGTCAACGCAATGACACAGGAAGGGCGCAGAATGGACGTACAAAAAGTGTTGCAGTCGCAGCAGCAAAGTACTGTGAAGTAATTGGGCAATAAAATTAATTCGCGCCAATGAATAAAAAAAAAAAGTAAAAAAGCGAAGTTGCAGTAAGAAATGTGTGCGGCGTTTGTATAGATGCGCGTTGAATGCAAAATAAATAAAATTGCGCGCATAAAAGTCATATGAAACATAGAAATCAAAAGACTTTTCATATTAAACGCTTTTTTCTGCATTCGATTCTGATACGAAGGTGTGACACAGTAGCGGCGTCAGCGCAACGGACAACAACATATGTTTGTGCAACGCTGCGCTTTGTGCAACATGCTACATGCGTTGGCATCTGATGATCACCATTAATGCACCTGCGCCTCCTGCCTGACGCCACCAGACTGAGTACGTCGCGCGACCAGTAAAGCGCTGCCTGCAAGCGGCAACCGGCTGCGCGCTGTGCGTGAGCATTTAGTTTGCGCGCCGCACATTAAAGTTGCGCGCATAGTTTCCGCTGCCTTTATGGCACAGCTGCAACGGCTAGAAATGCCGCGTATGTGCGTGTGCAGCATGTTGCAGCAACATTTGCGCGCACGCATACTTACACTGATGCACAATTAGTTGTCGGCTTGACTGGCTGTCGAACGCGCTGTCTGTCTGTCTTGCTGTCGCTGCGTCTGCACATTTGCGACAGTTTCTGCGCACCTCATATTGCTTTAGCCGTCCGTCCGCGTGTCGCCTATTTTATTGCCGCTGCGACATTCGCTCTGCGCGCTCGCAATGTGAAGTATGTTGGCAATGCGTTGCCTTTCTGTAATTGTCATTGTAAGCGTAAACCAAAATAAGCCTAATGAAATAATATATATACATAGTGAAAAAAGTTAAAAATAAAATGTATTAAAAATAAAAATAACAAAAATAAGTAATCTATATCAAATAGTTTGCGGCAAGAAGACCAGCAGCAGAAAACACTTTCAGCATTGTTATGGCACTTGTATGGGCTGTCATTATGTCATGTTGGCGTGTTGCTTTGCAACGCATGAGCATTTGTTGTTGCCCCGACGGCAGCTAGACAGGCATTCAACACGGCACAGAGCCAGCCGGAACGTCGGACAGCCAACGCGTTGACAACAATTCGCAATGACAATCGCGTGCCATAATCATAAACGTTGCTTAAATGCGATCAAGCAGCAATGAGAAATATGTTGCTGACACCGCCGTTGGCAGCGCTATCGCTGCGGCTACCTTCCTACCGCCGCGGCATGCTGTCGAACTGGCTGTCATCAAGCGTGTTTCGCTCCCCATGGCATGCGCACAGCTTTTATGACTGTTTGTTGTTGCTTTAAAGCTGGTGTTGATATGCGCATGATCAGCATGATCATCGGCATTACTTCGTTGCAATCGCTACGATCGCGGTAAGCATCTTGCTTCTTGTCCGTTCATTTGCTTGCCTGATTGCGCCTTGACGCTCATGTTGTTGTTGTTGTGAAATTATGTAGCTATGCATTTCGCTCATTTTTGTTGCGACAGATTGCCTCATCTTTAAGCTCGCTCAGTTATGAGCGCTTATTGCTTGCGCCCATAAATGTGCATATGAAAATAGTTTTAATTACTAATTTTATGTGCGTTGCCATTCATAAATTTTGCTTTATTGCTTGCTATAGCGGAGATGTAAAGTGACATGTTCAGGCGTAGGCAGTGAGTGTTGAGTAGTTTCTCTAAAAATGTGGCTGTTGCCTTTGCTAGCAACTCGGATGTGTGGATCGACAAATTTTATAAGATATTGCTGAAAATTTCAACTGCTACCGGCTTGAATATGAAGTTAAAAAAGAGTTAAAACTCTCTTGTTTAGAAAAGAAGATCTCACCCACCTGGAGACCCAAAATTTCTTATTGGATAATATTCGACCGAATAGACCACGTCCACCACGCAGTGAAGAAAATATCGCAGCCGTACCCGAGTGTGTATATGAAGACCGTGGAGAGTTAATTCGGTACCGTTCGCAGCAACTCGAACTAACGTATGGAACGATTTGGCGGATTTTACGTCGAAATCTTAAATTGGAAGCGTAAAAAATATAGGTTGTGCAAGAACTGAAGTCGCTTGACCTTCTTAAGTGACATCACTTCGTTCTTTGTGCTCTTGAAAAATTCCAAGAAGATCCGTCGTTTTCGAGCCAAATTTTGTTCAGCGAGGAGAGCAAAATTGCCGCATTTGGTACAAAAAGCAACCTGAAGAAATTCAAGAGCTACTATTTCATCCACACAGAGAAACAACGGCTTGGTGAGGCTATCACGCCACGAGCGCCGACTATTTAATATCTGAAATTGTATCTCGTGGTACCGGTGACATTTGATTTCAACAAGACAGCGCCACTTCCGACACATCGCATCAATCAATGGATTTATTCAGAAAACACTCCGATGAGCAGATAATTTCACTTTTTTGGCCGGTTGATTGGTCATAAGATCGTGTGATATCACACCGTTAGACTTTTTCCTGTGAAATATGTAAAGTCCAAAATTTATGCGGACAATCCCGCTTCGATTCAGACCCTGGTGCAAGAACAGTCGAAATTCTCGAACGAGTTATCGAAAATTGGACTCTACGGATGAACCATCTGAGAAGTAGTCATGGCCAAAATTGAAAAGAGATAATCTTCAAAAAATAAAAGCGGAAGAATTTCCCATGACAATAAACATTGCCCATTAAATTTGAAGTTTTGTGTTTTTTCTGGATCACTTTTTATATGTTTCAAAAACCTTTGGTATAACTTCACAAATAGTTAAGTGCTCAATCCATTTCAGAACCCTTAAGTAATAAATTCAGTACCAATTTGACCGTTAATAAAAAAATATAAAACGAAAAGTTAGGTTATGTATTGGCTGTCAGCTGGCCTACTTTACGTTGGCTACTTGCGCTCATATGATGATGAAGGTCATGCATGTACTTTCTTATATACATATTTATGAAGCCCATATAATTTCATATGCATATCCTCTTCTTTACAAATTTGTTTATCTCATGCAAATATCTCTCATCTACTCCCACTGCAATAAAATTAATGACTCTTTACAGTTATGTTATTCATTTTCAAAGTCAAACCCTTTCTCTAACAACCAATAACTAATCAGACATTTCGTCTACGAACACAAATTTGCAAAAACAACAATAAAAAATTTGAAAAATTGTTTGCAAAATAGCCGGAAGCGTTCGTTAATTTCACTCCAATAGGTGGACACGCGGACAGACAGGAAGTTAACTTAATTTAGTTGCGGGTTAAAATTCACATAAGCACAAACAAATGACAATAAGAAAACATGAAAAAACCCAGCAATGGAAGCTTCTAAAATTCTAATAAAATACAAAAGAGAAAAAAAGAGCATAGATGCCGGGGGGCAGGGCATGGCAAACCTAACAAGGAGATAAGCAGTAGGAGCTCACGGTAAGTAACTGCAGCAACAGCATATGTGTCGGTTTTTTGTTGCTTTACTATACCTTATTTTAGAGTTCAGTCTGGCTTTTGAGTGGACAACAGAAAATTAGTTTATTAGTTGGCTTTGTAGTTAACTCATTTTGTGGCAGAAAACAAAGGCGTTATGATATGAGAGCAAGCTCAGCGTTAGTTTTGGCTTCGAGAATTGAAAAAATATTATTACACGGTCTTAAAGGGAGAGTTAGAGCGATTTAATGACATTATTACAGAGAAGAGTGCAGTAATTAAAAAAAAATTGACAGTATTTTAAGAGCATTTTTCCAGTTTAGGTGAATTTTGATGAACTTAAAATATTTGTGTTTGATTGTAATATGAAAATATGTTAAATTGTTGAGGTTAAGCTAAGCTGCAAAGAACCCTCATATTATTCGATCTGTAACAAACGATTTGACCTTTGGAAAAACGTGTCTAATAGTATTATCCAAAATATTCACCATCTGGATTAATAAAATTTTTCCATCTTTCTGGCAATTTAAAGTTTCCATCCCGAAAGAACTACGTCGGTTTGATGAGTCGTTCACGGCGATCCCCACTAATGGTTTCTGATTTTGGAAGCTCATGACACATAACGCCTTTCAGATCCCACCATATATAGAACATTATCGTGGCGTCATAGATATTTGGCAATGCTGTTGATTTGGCTTATTGGAAAGCTTTCACATATAATTTTTTGAGGATATCGAATAGTTTCATTTTTCATCACCAGTCACATTGGAATGAAAAAACGACTTCTCTTTCTAGCTTTTAAGCAACTTTTCTGTTATGCAAAATTGTCTTCTAACGAATCTTAGTTTCATTTCTTAAGGTCCCAGATTTCCTTGATTTTAAATCTATCTGTCTCTTTTTAAACATTTTGTAATGGCTGATTGAAGGACTCCTAAAGATTCTGCCTTCTCTTCTTGTGTTTGGTAACAATATTCACTGAGTAATTCTTCCAATTCCTCACCTTCAAACGTGTTCGGCCGCCCAGGACATACTTCGTCTTCCAAGTCAAGATCACAAGTTTTAATTCGTCCATCGAAATACTATTTCTGAGGCTTTTTTCTTGAGTGAAGAATCAGAATATTTCAGACTACTGTATCTATCACCTTAATTTGCAATTTTTTTTTGTTCACTTTGCGGAGACGATGCTGTGTCGCAAAATTAGTCGACCAAAATTGATTAGAAATACAAAAAGACTTTTTCGACTATCCAATATTTATTTACAGGACACCTATATTATATACCATTCACAACTCGCTGTGCAATTTTAGTCCGGTACCAATGTGAAAAATTTAACAAAACACTCAGAGCTGTCAACTTTTTGTATACACACATACATATCTCTATTCGTAGACATCTGCATAGTCGGTGAAATGTAATAAAATAGTTGAGATATCCCCTACAAGTGAGCCAATTAAAATAATTACAATTTTTGCCATTTTTCTGTAATAGGTCAATGCGTACAGCTCAAGCAGAAAACGGCCTACAACGCAGATGCAAAAACAAACTCAAAAACAACAACAATAAATGACAGTGCTCAAGAGCCCACAAATGCATAAATAGCAAACAAATGAGCGGCATTTATGGCTGGTATTTTGTAGGCCTTTTAATTTCACTTTTCAAAAAATGTCTGAAGCTTTCCTACGCGTATGTATCTATGTATTTATGCGAACATACAAACAATTTTTTTGGTAATATATTTGCAGTATTTTGTAGGTATTCGTCTACACAGCGATCCTGCGAGTAGATTATGAGTAAGAGAAAAAGCGCTAATATTAGTGGGTAACAAGTGCATAAGGAAGCAATAAGGCAGCAAGCCTAAGGCGCAGATCACTGGTGGCAGATAAATGTCGTTTTAGATATAAAGCAAATGACGTAGCCGTAAACCCAATATGTGCCCACTCACATACATACAGCTTGTAGTTGTTGCAGGCGAACTGCGCGACCACGCGTGGGTTAATACGCGCCAACTTCACTTTCGTTGCTTTGTTGTGTACACCGGAAGCGCTTGAAACGACCAATTTGCATTGTTGTGGATGTGGACTGAACAGCAAGCAATACAGAAAAACGAAAAAGAAACACGTGATATGTTAACAAAAGAAGTAGCACATAAAATAGGCACGCAGAAATTAGGTGCGAGTAGGCATTTTTTGTATTGCTGTTTCCTTATTTATTTCGTTTTTCGAGAAGACAAAAGTTGTGCAGCTTTTAAAATTGGTAGTTTTTTACTTCTTACTTCTCAGTACTTTTGGTTGATCGTTCTGAAGTGCTGGCCGAAGGGTTGTCAGTGAGTGCTAACTTTTGCAAAATTATTTTCTTATTTCCACTTCAACCCTTGCTGTCTCAGCATATATTGGGAAACTTAAGTATTTTACGATAAATCGATCAAGTTTTTTATTTAAATTGGTATCTGACCTACATTCCTTATAAGCCACCTATATAGTATTGTTTATTGAAACATTTGGCCACGCTTGTTCTAATTTATTTAGTGCAAGTTTTGAGTTAAAAACGAAAGTGACATGAGGGTATTTTTTGTAAGCGACTTCTTTTAAGTTGGAGTGGAGTATTTGCTCATTCACTGAAGTTGACTGCATTCGAAAAGTATTTGGCTCCCTAACCGCTGTTGTAAAAAATTTAGTTTCATGTACAATTTTCATATTTTCTTGAACTATGTAAGTTATTTACGAAATATTGCAAACTAATCCTCACAAAATCATTATCATTAAGATATCGAGGAACTATTTTATTATTCTGCAGCACCAAAACTAAGTTTCACGGTGTAATGTTATTCAAGCAGACAATAAGTAGAATCTCGTGAGGCAGCTTTGGTACCCAGGCATATAAAACAGAAGGAAACGAAAAGGCTAACGAGTTCGCTCTGGAACACAATTCTCCTAAGCTGCCAATTCAAAGGTGATTGAAATCAAGGATCACTTCAGTTCTAGGAACAGCAATGTAGGGCACATAACAAAATTACTTTGGTGTTGTGTTGATGGTGGAACGACCAAAAACCCATTGAAGAGGTCATCGAGGAGGAAGCATCGAAAACTGGAGTGCGGGACTAAAATCTCATGTCTCTCCCACAGCATCACTCGACTAAGAGTGGATTCCCCATTTTTGCCTTTTGAAGGCGTTCTCAATTTTGAGTTCCGCCGAAAAGCATCCTCTGGTGTACTTCTGTGATTAGTTGAATTTTTAATTTATACTTTCAGTGTTTATCGGTAAGTTGGTAGTACTGTTAGTGATATCTATGCTAAATTTAACGTCAAAATATTTATAAGTATTTATTTGAAATACGCGTTCTTTTGTGAGGTTCTTAAAGTGAATTCTTCGATTTTTACTATTCCTGAATTTATTGAACAAAGAAGTGCGATAATGCACCATCGCATACTGCATTGGTTATTCGTCATCATTACGCCACATTTTCAACTAATATCGTGCCGCAAACACCACATTCGCCTGATTTACCTTCGTGCAATTTCTGGCTATTCAGCAAATTCACATTATTACTCTGAGGATATAAAAGCTAAATTAAAGAAGACTCTGATGGTCATCACGACGATGAATTTTTCCAAGTCCTATGATGACAGCGGGAGGGGATTACTTTGAAGGAGATTAAATGAACAAAATTCATTTTTCAATTTGATTACAGTAGGACATCTCAAACTATTCTCAAAGGCCATATATCTCCCAAAAAATAATTGGGAATTCCTATCAGTGAGTACTTTTTTTTAATGATAGCCTTTTCAAACAATCAACCATTTCATCTCTAAGCAATGTAAACGATTGTAAAATTTTGACTTTTTTTTTTTTTTTGTTCAAACCGCCGCCATTTTGTCAAATTTCACAAAAAACGGCTTCAACAACGCTATAGCGACTATCCTACAGATTAATAATCTTTTTGAAATGTTTGTTTTAGAATAAAATTTCGGGCGCAGTAGTGGGCATCGGACAAGGTCTTTTTTTACGTGTCAATTCAACAATTCATTAATTCATTTAACTATTAAAATATCCCATGTAAATACATGGAAAAGAAGATACCTTCACGAAGTTTGGCATAAATTTTGTGGTGATCAATTACATAAGGGCTTTCCAAGAGACAAACGATATCAGATTGTTCTGCAGAAATCAGAGGAATTATTACTTTATTACATAAATGTTGAGGAAGTTTCAAATCAGTTTAACTTCGGTTTTTTTTTATATAAAAAAGTACCAAATAAATACGTAACTCAGATAAAATTTCCTTGAAAGTAACTCAGCTCCCAAACACATATTCTATTCCTTTTCGATCGACGTTTTAATAGATTTCGCTTCCATTGCTTTAAAATTTCATTAATTTTTTATTTTTCTGCAAGTATTTTGTTATATCAGCGAGTGAGTCTTTGTCACGAATAGTTCCGCCATTGCGTAACCCACTGCCAGAAGTCTCTCCTCATTCCCTTAAGGAATTATGTGCCACACTTAAGATAATTAAAACGCATTTTCCTTAGCGTTTCAGTTTACTTATACAAAACAAATTAATATATTTATTTATAAGTATAAACTAATATGGCTTATTACTGTTAATTTCGCATGGTCATAAAAAATCGTAACAAATAGCGCTCTGTCAAGCATAACTAAATAGCATTTAGCAGACACTAATATGTCAGTCGCTTTAATCAAGTTTAGTTTATTGAAAAGCAAAAGGAATAGAAATGGCAAAAAAGTATTAAAAATATATATTTATGGTTTTATAAAACATTACACTTATTAATATACAATAAAACATGAAGCCCTTTTAATGCGCTTCTAATGTAGTGGCTAATTTTATTATTACCAGTGCCAGTTTAATGCATTTATATCATTGTTTTTTGTTCTCTACCTACGTCACGTGTAACTTGTAACTAATGCAACGAATATACACGCAGGTTATGTACACACACCATACGTGTGTGTTGGAATTGACGGCAAACGGCTGACAGGCTTTTCTTTATGGCCACATTAGCTATAGGCCATGTTACACATGGTTAATTACGGTCAGCTACTGACTCTGGCTAAAAGTGGGAATATACCTTGTTGTTGCCTTTGTTGCAAGTAGTGGTGGCGGAACTAAGTGCGTACGGGAGGTGAGCTGCAGTAAGGTGCACTTTGTAACCTCATCAAAAGAGCAGGCATATAAGCGTGTGTATTTGTGTGTGACGGTGTTTGTATGTCTCAAAGGATATTCAAGTTGCTCGCTGTAATTGTTGAATTACTGTAAGCAGCTGTCATACCTTTACTTTCTAACAATTGCAAACATAGTTTTTTTTTTTTGTTTTTTTGCAAAACCTAGTGTCTGGGTAACTTCTAAGCAATCTCCTTTTGTTAGATATTTGCTCATCAAAATATGTTTTCTCTCGCATTTTTGCTAATTAATATGTAATTAGGCGTTTATGTAATAGTGTTGCATTCAAGATTTTATCTTAAGTTGCAGAAATAAATATACAACCAAACATATGTATAGATGGTATTCGGGTTCTGCAAGGTGTTTGTCTCGAACACCTCTGCAACAACGCTGAGGCAAAAATTTGCTATGCAAATCAACTAAGAGTGTTTGTTGGCAAGAGAGTAGCCACAACAGCAACAAAGAAGACAGTACTTGTTCAGACAAGCCTTTTAACACCTACAGGTGTATGTGTGTATGTATGCAAGCATGCATAAACGTTTGGCATGCATTTGACGGCAAGTTGCAAGAAAGACAACGTGCAACGCACTCATCAAACAAAGGCAATTGTAACACAAATTTACAAATCGACGAGCTCACAATTTCTCTTGGTGTGTGTGGTAGGGTGAGGGGAGTACGAAAATTAATTGGGTTTTAGTAGAAATTGAATATATTAAAACTGAAAAAATTAGTAAAATTAAAAAAAAAAAAATAATTTTAAATTTAAAGATATAAGAAGGAAAATTTCTTATATATATGTTTTTAGTATAAAAATTACGTAATTATTATTATTTTTTTTTTTTTAAATTTGAAAAATGTAATTAGCATTTAGCTTTGAAAAGGACGTTGCAAAAATTTAGATCGATATCCCAAAAATGTAGGGACGTTTTTGACTATATACAGACGCTAATTATTATATATTGGGTAGTCGAAAAAGTCCGTATTTCTAATCAAAATTCAACTTATTATTATTTTTTTTTTTTTATTAGGAACTTTAATGAACCAAATATAATATTTACTATTTTGGTCAACCACTTTTTGCCATATTTCTGCTAGAGACATTATTCCATCAGTGTAAAACTTTTCTGGTTTCTCGGCGAAACACTGCGACAAGTAATTTTTACAAGCTTCTCTTGAATCTTTACTCCATTAAGGCAATTCTGCAGTATCCGAAACAAATGGTAGCCCGATGGTGCAAAATTAGGGATATATGGTGGATGCATCAAAATTTCCCAGCCAAGCTCTCCCAGTTTTTTCTGAGTTATCAAAGATGTATGTAGTCTAGCGTTGTCTTGATGGAAAACGAAGCCCTTTCTGTTGATCAGCTCTGTGCTTTTTTTCAATTGCTTACTTCAATCTCATCAGTTGTGGACAGTAAAATGTAGAATCAATCGTTCGACCAGGCTGGAACAGCTCATAGTAGATGATTTCTTTACAATCACTGAAAACACTCAGCATAACCTTTCGAGACAGCAATCCAGGCTTTGCGACCATTTGTTGAACTTCATCACACTTGGATTATGATCTTCTTTGCACATTATTGTTTGTATTTGATCCACTTTTCGTCTTCTGTTACCATTTGCTACAGAAATGGTTCGACTTCATTTCGTTTCAATAAAGAATCGCATGTGTTAATTCGGTCCAGACAATTCATGTGGTACCCAAACATCGAGTTTCTTTTTTTAGCCAGCTTTTTCTAATTGGTTCAAAATCGTTTAATAATGAATGTTAAGTGCTACACGAATTGATACAGCATCGTCTGCGAGTTACGAGTTTCCACAAAGTCGTCAAACAATTCAATTGAAGTATCGATGCGGAACGTATGTGTTATCCTAGCATTGGATTAAAACAAGTTCGTTTTGGGGATCTACCGGTATATATTTTGCTTTATAGTGAAAAGTATAGGAAGTATCGGCATGCTGTATGGTATATAGTCTAGTAAATGCATTATTAATGAAAAAAAATGTAGGAAAGTAGTCATGAGAGTGACGCTGGAACAATTTAGCCGGCCTTGGGCAGAACTCGACTTAGATGTCCAGAAGTATCAGAATAAGACACCAAGTATCTATTAAACTTCTCAAAACCAGTTAAAGTCCAATATGACGTAAGCATTAGCTTTTCTTAAATGGAACCCCATCTGTGGTGCCAGCTAGTATAACCTAACCAAACCAATAACATGTTGTCACAGGGAAGTTATGGTATGACTAGTCTATCTCTAACACTACACCTTACACTATGTACCACAATTAACTACAGAATTATGTAAGAACTAGCGAAAATATGCCGCCTATTGAACGCTGCTCTCAAGCGCACTAGACCGTCACTGCCATAGGCGCTGAGCACACTACTTTACCAGATATACATATGCACACGTTTTATAGCAGGCTGAACTTGGTCCATTTTCCCTTCACTCAAAAAATTTTTCCTTAACAAGTTGCCGCGGCTAGGAGCTTCGACAATATGTATGCAGTTACAAATTGATAGCAGTTATACCCTGTATGCGAGCATAAAACTGCACACAATTACAAATATTTTTACTAGTGCATATGTGTACATATATTGCTAGCCACTTTTATTTACGCGAGTTGTCGACTGTTGCAACCGAGTGCACTAAAACTGCAGCGGCCTAACAGGAAGTACTCTCTTATCGTTTGCCCTCCACCGCGGTTTTTGAGAGAGTAACCCTTCTCTATCATGTTCTACCTCAACTACGATACCATATATGTATGTATGTATGATCTATGAACATGAGTATGTCTGCAGTCCGTCAAATGTTTTGCGGCAATTGGTTTTGCACATGAGCAAAGGAATTTTCACTATTTACAACAACAACGTGCCTGTGTTGTAATGGTATGTCAAGTAAAAAAATATAAGAATCGAAAGCTAAAAAAAAAAGAACTTGTAAAGGTGGGTTACAATCGATAGCCGAGAGCCCTACTTAGATAATAATTCTGTTTTTTCGACCATATGTTGCCACAACGCGTGTGACAGCAAAGTGAATGTGCAACTTAACTTTTTTACTATATGTCTTATATTTTTTTGTTGTGTGAATTGGGAAAGACTCAATATGCGTAAGCGTTGGTGGTGGTTGGGCACTTTTTGTCGCGGTGCGCGGTATTTCGTTAACTGGGTCAAGGATAACACAATTTTTTGGAAGCATAATTTTTGGCAGAAATATTTCGTCTGTTTGGTGCAAATGTTGAAAACAAAGTTAGAGATATTGAAGTTTTCAACAAATAAAAGTTTTTCAAAAAGGCGATGACCTAGTTTTGCTTATGGATTAATGCCATGACATCTGAAGTAGATAGTTCACGTCTTCGGAAACCTTAACTATAAAATGAGATCTCTTCTCGTCTTCTATATTTTTGAAAACAGTGTCTCCCAAATAGTCACGCATTATATATACATATATGTATAAGTAAAATCCGACCAGTCCTAAGCGCCCTCTCCAGGTGGTGAATATTTGCCAAGTTTTTCCTTGACAGAAATACACATACTGAGGATCTTACAGTTTTGGCTGAATGGAATGGCGCACTAAAATGTATCCAAAGTGTGTTTCAATAAAAGTGCTTCAAAAACGGTTTGGGACATCAATGAACCCCTTTATTCTTGTAGAAGCACAGACGCTGAACGCATTTTTCGACGGTTTTGAAGCATAAATTATCTGATACTGCTGCAATTTCGTATGAAGCTCATCAATCGTAGCTGACTTATTAGAACATACGATGGCCTTGCATAGCTCCACACGAAATAGTATAATGACGTCAAGTTCTACGACCGAGGCGGCCAATTGATTGAGCCATTTCGTGAGATAACACATTCACCCAACTTGGTTTTCAATAAATTTATTGTGACATTCGTAGAGTAGCTTTTGGAAATGAGGCGCATCGCTGAAGATGATTTTTCAAAAAATATCTGGATCATTTTCAAGTTGTTCCTTAGCCCAATTCACGAATATTCGACGATTATGGTGGTCAAGCGGCTTCAGTTTTTCCTCTATTCGATCTTGTAAGTATGTAGACCAAGATCTTTTCGCAAAATTCACCACAACAACGTCACAAAGGCCTCAATTAACCCGTAGGAGGCAATATTTTCGACACTACGGGCTCTTTATTTCACTGACACGAGGAAATTTTGTGCGGTGTCTGTGGATTCAATATTTTTTCACTAGACACTCAATTGTTGATTTGCCAGGACGATTATGGTGTCCATAAATTGGACGTATCGCTCTTAAAGTTGAGACCACTGACTCCGAATTTCTGTAGTAAATTTTTATAATTTAGATTCGTTGTTGGATCGTATATCTCTTCATAATGAAATGGCAAACCTTACTGAAGAGAAATGTTAAAAGAGCGGGGAAAATCAAAGCGTCGTTTGCTGTCAATATCGGCTTACTTTTGTAGCACTGCTATTAAAACACCTGTTATATTGTAAAGCAATAAAAATTTACGTAAAGAAAATCCGATGAAAACAATCACTCGACCTGGCTCAGGTTGAAGGACTTGGAATCTCCATGTTAGGATTGATTTTACCAAATCATACCTGAAGGTTCTAAAACACTAAAGATGAAATAGTAACATGCGATGGATACTAAAATCTGGTTCCTTCCGAATTTATGCCTTTTTAAACTTCCCTATAGAACTTTAAATACTTAACAATTCTTTTCATGGTGGCTTGTCGATATTATTTGCTCTCATATATTAATTATCTATAGATTTATACAACTCTACTATTATTTTTGTTACTATTTGTTAGCTCGTTGAAATCATCCGAAACAAATTCGTTAAAACACGGTTTTTAAAACAATTAAAAATTCGAAACCGTTACGATACTCATTATGCGCTAGAGGGATGGGAAAAATATGTTCAATTCAAAAAATTACAGTAATAAAAACTCATCAAACTGCCACTCAAGTCTTTTCCTCAAAAAATGTCATTTGAACAACTGGTGTTTAAGCCACACTAATACACATATATATATATACATATAAGACAAGGCCAAATTTGTATATATTCACATTATACACGGAATAAATTATGCTAACCAGAGGGTAATCCTGCTCACATGAGCACATCTATGCAGCGGAAGGCTGTAGGCTAAGCACAACGTGGCCATAAGTAGGAGGGTAATAAATTTGCTTACTGCTCACTTATGCATGACAATGTGTCCCCTGCATTAATAAAGCAAAAAACTAACGTTAAGCGCAACTGTCTCGAAGCCAAAGGCAAAAAAAAAAAAAAAAATAATTAATGAAAAAAGTAGCAAACCTTCAGCGTAGTAATACAGGAGTAACCTATTTAATTGACTTATAATTGGACAGCAACAACGCGCGCTCATCTTGCGACAGTAAGAGCATATGTGCACCTAATAATTTCTATAAGCAAACACGCACACATAAACACACACATACACAGACGTGAAGTAACGAATTTATATAAATACAAGCAAGAACTGCCGCCTACCTGATGCGGTGCGGAGAAAAGTTTCTCAAGCGCAACACTGCAAAAAATGTTTAAAACCCATACATACATATAATATCTGCATTGGTATGTGTGAGTTTGTATACTTGCAGCGTACTATAAAAATATAATTTTCCTTTCATTGTCGGAATTTTTACCTTTTACTTTTCACTATGTGCAATGTGCTTATTTTTGCCCGCTGCTTACGGCAGAACGTATTGTTGGCCAGTCGCCTACTACACCAACCTAATATACATATGTATAAGGAAGTATAGACATGCTTGCATGCAGCGACAATATTCATCAGTCACAATTTCAAAATTCCCATATCGTTTTGAGCATGCCTGCCAAAGCAATATGTCAATATACAAATTTATAAATGTACAACAACATTTATAGCAGCCGGCACAAGAGTGGGCGTAAAGCGAAAGGAAATGTGTACGTGAACTTGAAATCGAAATTCGCAAAGGGCGCGAATATTCACTATTAAATAAGTATATATAGGCTTCTGTAAAAAATTGCTGTTTTTGTGAAAGATATGCGATTAGACGACCATTTGTTGGTAGTAAATAAGTCAGCTGCAATTGGAGGTCAGTTGGTTAGTGAGTATTTATTGGACAAAAATATAATTTTTATATTTTATTTTATCTCGTTTTATTGCATAACAAGAATTATTTCGTATTTAATTTTTCATTGAATTGTACACTTCTGTCCTTAAAAATGATAATATGAGAGTGTAGCAAAAGTATAACGTAAAATACAAATTATGCCTATTATCATATAATATAATGTTTCATAAATCCCCTGAACCCTCATAATTTCAAACCAGGGGGATGTGACTAAAATAATTTAAGCAATATTTTAATTCTTTCACCTTAAAATATCAAAAATAAAAGTATTCATGCTAAAAACAGTTTACTTTATATCATATGATTTCACGTTACGTGATTGTTAATCATATGACTTTTCAAATTTTCACTTTAAAAAACTCAATTATAACCATATTGTTGTTACAAACACATTACTTTATAAAATCATATGATTCCATATCATGTGATTTTGATCATATGACTTTATAAAAACAAATTTTATTCTCTAAATTTTTATATTTTTTATATTATACTATTTAAATTTACTTTGCAACAAACAAACACACATAGATATCGTGCGATGTGACATCACGTGATTTTGATCATATGATTTGTGATCATATATATTTTAATTTTTCAAAACGAGCAAACTTTAAAAAATCGAGCAATATGGCATCTCGTTATTTTTTATCATATGGTTATTAATTTTTTTTTTATTGCGTAAAATATAGTATTTTACTATTTAAAGAACTTGGAAAATGAAAAAATTCAGAAATATCATGCGATTCGACATCATTTGATTATTATCATATGAGTAATTATCATACGACTTTATAAATCGTTATGCTGTTTTTAATAATTATATCTAAAACACTTTGAAACCGATTTTTTTAACTCTCATAAATCATGCGATTTGGCATCACGTGATTTAAATCATAGTAACTAACATGATGGTACTTAAATAATTTTTTCTCTATATAAGAACTAGTAATATAATATAGTCCACATTATACAAACTTTCAAAAAGTAATGTCATATGATTACATCCAAACATTTAATCACCGTCATTTGGCATTTGAATTGATTAATTTTCTCATAAAAATATTTTCATTTCCGATGCTTCTGAACCTTAATAATGTTAAACAATACATTTCTGTAGTTTATTGCTGTGTGTTAGAAACTATATATTGTGGTCTGGTTACGTTACATTCAACTATACAAAATACTCTGGATTCAGTGTGGGAAAAAATTATTTTTTTAATAATATTTTTATAGTTTCACATTTCAACAAGACGGGCAGAAATTTATTGGAAGTGCTTTTTCGTTACTATAATTTTAATCATAAACCAAATACTTCTTCTTCTTGATTGGCGTAGTCACCGCTTACGCGATTATAGCCGAGTTAACAACAGCGCGCCAGTCGTTTCTTCTTTTCGCTACGTGGCGCCAATTAGATATTCCAAGTGAAGCCAGGTCCTTCTCCACTTGGTCCTTCCAACGGAGTGGAGGTCTTCCTCTTCCTCTGCTTCCCCCGGCGGGTACTGCGTCGAATACTTTCAGAGCTGGAGCAAATACTATTCCACAATAATTAAGTGCAATTAAAGTTGATCTAAACAAGTAAGGAAGGGCTAAGTTCGGGTGTCGCCGAACATTTTATACTCTCGCATCAAATACCGTATTTGTGTAAAGTCTTATTCCGCTATCATCATTGGTTCCTAATGGATATATTATACAGAGAAGGCATCAGATGGAATTTAAAATAGCGTTATATTGGAAGAAGGCATGGTTGTGAACCGATTTCACCCATATTTCGTACATGTCATCAGGGTGTTAAAAAACTATTATGTACCGAATTTCATTGAAATCGGTCGAGTAGTTCCTGAGATATGGTTTTTGATCCATAAGTGGGCGACGCCACACCCATTTTCAATTTTTAAAGAAGCCTGGGTGCAGCTTCTTTCTCATATTTCTTCTGTAAAATTTAGTGTTTCTGACGTTTTTTGTTAATCGGTTAGTGATTTTCAACACTTTTAGTGATTTTCAACATAACCTTTGTATGGGGGGTGGGCGTGGTTATTATCCGATTTCTTCCGTTTTTGAACTACATACGGAAATGCCTGAAGGAAACGACGGTATAGAGTTTGGTTTACATAGCTATAGTAGTTTCCGAGATTTGTACAAAAAACTTAGTAGGGGGCGGGGCTAGGCCCACTTTTCCAAAAAAATTACGTCCAAATATGCCACTCCCTAATGCGATCCTTTGTGCCAAATTTCGCTTTAATATCTTTATTAATGGCTTAGTTATGAATTTTATCTCATCTTCGAACTTAACCTTCTTATGAAGCCAAGAAATACGTGTACCAAGTTTCATCATAATATCTCAATTTTTACTCAAGTTACAGCTTGCACGCACGGACGGACATACGGACGGACGGACAGACAGACATCCGGATTTCAACTCTACTCGTCTACTCGTCACCCTGATCACTTTGGTATATATATAACTCTATATCTAACTCTTTTAGTTTTAGGACTTACAAACAACCGTTATGTGAACAAAACTATAATACTCTCTTTAGCAACTTTGTTGCAAGAGTATAAAAATGTTACTTCGATGATTTTCTTTAAAAATTCTCTAGTCACTCAACTTTCCATTCAATCAATATAAATAAAAATCTCTACCAAATTAATATTATTAATACTCAGAGGATCACAATAATATGGCAATTGCCAGCAACGGTACACATGCCCACACAGCAACACAGCCAACGAGTGCTAATAACATTCAAAACAACAAAATCAAAACGTTCAAAAGCAATAGGATCACCAGCAGCTAGACTGTCAACCAGCCGGTCAGCCAGCGCGCAAACAACAGACGTCATCAACGCCATTAATTGTTTTATATGCAAATTCTAATACTTTACTTGAACCATCGTCCGCCCCTGACAGCGCTCTTTGGCATTCCAAATTAACGGAATAGAATGGAATAGAGCAGCATCGCATCGCAGCTACAATTGCTTCATTGATCAATCATTAAGAGTGACTTAAGTGATCTTGTCACGCTTGGCGCAGCGCAAATAACGCTGGATCTACGAAGTAATCAACACTCTGTGCAGCGTTTGCAGCATCAGCTGGCATACATATGTATGTAACTGATATCTGCTGAAATCAAACACATATGTACATATAATATATGTGTACAAAGCTATGACAGAGTATTTTTATCGATGGTGCGACAGCAAACGCATTTGCAATAGCGATGACGCTGATGCCGATGCCGATGATCACACGAGTGTGTTTGTGTGTGTGTAAGTAGACAGGCGCAAACTTTGAGCGGTAGTAAAAGATTTTAATTAAATCGCACCAATTAAGCACATTCAGCGGCATTCGGTATTCCATGCGCGCGCACACCAACGACGATAGTCCATCTAGACGAGTTGTAGTTGCCGCAAACGGCATGAGCACCGGGCGCTTTGTTGCAATACTAGCCGTCGCACAGCTGTATCACGTTGCTTCATGTAAGTGTTTGTTTATGTGTTTGCATTGGGTGGAATTAATCGAAATAGCCACAACTCGCTTTACATATTGTTAGTGGAATGGCCAGCAATTAAGCAGCCGAAAGACGAAAAGAGCGGTAACACTATCGACAGCAACAGATGCACCAACGAATTTCTCTTCGCATATTCTCTAAATTTTTTGTTAGTTTATCAATTGCGTTTTTTATTTATTTTATTAATTTTTTTCATATCTCTTCTCTTGGTTATTTGGCTCTCTAACACTTGTATGGAAAATCGTATAAGATTGTCACCACTTTAAGTGACTATTTGCGTCACAAAAGCGTCGACCTACTGACTGTCGATGATCAGCACAATAAATTTCTTGTGGGTATTCAAGAAATATTTAGGTTTATACATAAACATACATATTTACGAATGTATATGAGTACATGAAACTAGGTTTCAATATGTGGGGAAATATTTCATCTTTGTAATGAGAGTAAAAAGAAGATATGTTAAATATGTCTGCGCTTGGTTACGTTCGGATAATATATAGAGGAGCAATAATTTTCAAAAAAAAAGAACATAAAAGTTGATCCATTTCAAGATTCCCTACATTTTTCCAGAAAAAACCAGAAACTCCATATCTAATGAGAAATGTTTATTAGCATTGGAAAGAACATTCTTTCTTTAGACTCCTTCCAGCTTTTCTACTGGTAACTGGCAAATGATGCTATATGTGGGAAGTGGGCCTTTTGTTGAAACCAATTGTCGCCGAGATCACGAGCTACAATTTCAAGCATCAAATAGTCTCACGCGCGATAACGGCCGCCTTTGACGTTTACGTTCTCACCGGCATCATTTGTAAAGAAATATGTACCAATGATACCACCGACCCATAAATCACATCAAATCCTTGGTTTTTCTGGATGAAATGGCAGCCTTTGATCTCTTCAGGTTGCTCTTCGTCTCAAATGCGGCAATTTTGAGAATCGATGTGGCTTGGAAAGTCGAGCGGCAAGAACAGAAGCACAAGCTGTATTTTGTACGCATTCAATTTAAGGTCTCGACGTAAAATGCGTGAAGTCGTGAAGTGTGAGTTGCTGTGAACGGTGGCGAATCGACTCACCACAGTCTCCATTGTGGTCTATTCGGTCGCATATTATGCTGGGTCTCAAGATGGGTGATTATGTTGCGAATAATATGATCACATTCTTTACTGAGCAAATATAACACTACAGCTTGACACGACTTACGCGTGATCTGTCGAAAAAGGGATTTTGGAAAAGTACCTCTACATGGATCATCCGTTATATTACCATATCCAACAAGAACTTCTAAGAAATATTGTGTATTATTTATATCGAGGGGACCTATATTTATTTTATATATAAGATACCTATTATTTTAAACTGTTTTATATAATACATTTTTAGATCTCAAAAGTGGAGTTTCCTTGTCAGATCTATTCTGTATCACTTAACACAAACTAGAATTTTTCCTAATTCTTTCTTTTTAATTTTTCGCCTTAACCTGGACACAAAGAAAATATCCAGTATGTTGTTTATATAACCAGAAGCAATTAAAGTATAGCTAGTGTACTCTAATCTAGTACATAGTCCACTTTATCTCTCTTGCCTCATCGCGTCTCATATTCGCTTACTCATAGCTAGAGCGCTGTCTGCTTTTGGCCACTTATGACCTAAGCTGAGAATTCGCTTATTATATGTAGATTCTTGTTATATTTTTCCTCGCATTTTTTAGTGCTCTCTAGCATATATTCAGCGTCATTGTGGACTTCTGCGCCTCATTCTCCCAACACTCAAGCTCTACTACTAATCTGTTAAGGTCAATCGATGTTAAGTAGAATCACGAATACCAAATTAATTGGTAGTGATATACGATATATATAGTGAGCAGACCAAAGCTGTGGAGCGCATACTCATCGTATACATACATATGTACATGGATAGTATGAAATCGTAAAAATATGTAAGGCAAATATAAAATATTCATGAATTGTGTCAATCTGTTACAATGTAACAATTATTATGATTACAAATTGTGGTAGTAAGACAAAGAAAATATTTTACGCATCAACAAGTGAATAATAAATATCAATTTGCGAGCTCAGCTCAAGCATAGCTTTCTGCTGATGTGATATATGCACGCACTTGATCATCGTTGTTTCATGCCTCTTGATCGGTGATCAGTTCAATCTATATGCCTGAATCGCTCGGATTTTCCGCTTATACAATTAACACACATATTTCTTTTACTTTCCGTTATTCTGTCTACTTATATTCCTCAATGTTATAGTTTGCTTTGCCTTACTCAATTTATATCAATTTGTACTTGCAACATTGAGGCACAATTGATACTTGCGTAACACAAAGTGCGAAGCTTCACTCAAGCAGGCAGTTGATCACACTGACGTTCTTATATAATCGTTCAAATGGGCGTTCCACAAGTTACTTATGTTTTTCCATAATTTTTTTGTGCTATTTGTAAAAAAGTTCTTAGGAAGCGCGCCGAATAAGCAAACAATCGTCATGTTTCGCGTTATTGATATTTAATTGAGGACAGACAGTTTTTTCTTGTCTTATTTATCAAAAGCTTACATAACCTTAATAGAATTGGAAAAAACAGATTTTGTTTGAAGATAATGGACAAATTCCAATACAATGTATATAGATAACAACGTAAGGCTTTTAAGTGATGATAAATATATGAGCTTTTTTGTAACAAGTCTTCAAACGCAAGTATATTGTGAAGATATACCTTGAATTCAAGGAACAAATACATGATTTTTAATTCTTAACGTGGTTCTGTTGTCTAAATATATCAATTTTAAAATCACTTTGTATGAACAAATTTTGAGTAGGCTTTTGTATACATTAGCCAGAAATAATATTGGCAATCAAACTTAAAAAAAGTTGAGAGTGCTTATCTAAATAAATTGAGAAAAGCCTAAAATTGAATTAGACATTTTTCAAAATTAAAACTGACTTTCGTTAAGAACATACTTTCAAGTGGTATTTTTCTATACGAGTATAAGAAGAGAGACATTTTTACTTTGAACTACTATTTCATATCCTAAGGGTATCAGCATATTACAAGAGGTTAGGTAAACATCGATGGATCCTCCTCAAAATGAATATATTTGATTGTGAAAAGAACCCTTATACCCGATTTTATAAAAGACGACAAAGCGCTATGAGATCAATACAAATCTGTTTTTTATTTCTATTCCCAAGAGCTTAATGATATATCTTAAAGCGTGAACTCCTTAGTATCTAAGGCTTGATCTCGCAAAGGCGGGACAATCATGAAAATAGTGTTAAGATGCTTTCACTAGTCTTCCTTCACACAGCTCCTACATTTGGTATCCAGTAAGATTTTGAACTAAATAGCGTAAGCGTCGAAACCGACGGCGGTAAGCAAAGGGTTCATTGGATCTCCAGAGGTCGCCTTTGAGCCAAAACGATCTTGTAATAGTGCAAGAACTGTTGGTAGATAAAATAAGATAAATAGACGAGGATTGCTTCGCAACTTTCGGTCTATTGTGCCCTCTCCTAATATGCTGCTAGTTGCTAGTGAGGCGATGTGATCGCTATTTGGAATCATGGATCCTAGGGCCTTTATCCTCCGTCTGCAGACTGCTACTGGGTCAATTAGACGGTATTCTAGAGTTTCAGGTTTACGCAAGGAACTAACCCCAGGTTATTCAAGTGCTTCTTATAGTGGCCAGTGTAGAAAACAATAATCTCATTTGATCTCATTGGCAAAGATTGCTTCATGGAGAGTTTGGTACGCGAATCTGTGACCCCTGCATAAATTCCCTGCGACATTTTCGAGCCAATCACTTGATTGTACTATCCCTAAGCAGTAGCGCGAGAGTATAATCATTAAATTCAACTTTACTGCTGATGGTAACCTTAAACTTCTTGGTGAAGTTTCCCCTTTTGGTAATGCTGTTCGGTGGTAGCCAGCGTTGTCCAAGCTCTCGCGAAGGTATTCCCTAACGGGCCTTAAAGGCACGGTGAGAGAGTCAAGACTCTGAAGGAGATTGCACTTAATCCACTGATACCGTAATGGCAGCAACCTCGGCTTTAAAAATGCTACAGAGATCAGAAAGTCTGATAATGAAAAAGCAGTTTCTATGGAAAAATATGTTTAGGAAAATTTAAGTAATTTTCTTTATTTTTCTCTAATCTGTCAATTAAACCTTTTCTGATGAAAATTTCGACCCTCTTGGGTCTTGAGGAGTTAAATAGCTTAGATATCATCGTTAGCAGTTTTCGATTCGTTTGTCAAAAAATTTACTTGTTAAAGGAACAACAAACGAAGACTTCCGTAAAGTAGTATGCCCGTTATTTTCAATGCTACCAAGCTCATTTTAAAAACATTAAATTTTAAATAAATTATGTTATAACTATTTTTATTAAATTTAAGGCATGAATGCTGATTAAATACTAAAAGGTTTTTTTGCACGGGTGGAGAAGACATTTTACCCCATGTTTGCATTGCACGTTATTTGAACAACTAGCATAGTTTGGTCGATTGGTAACTCTCTAATACTTCGCAAATCGAAACACTTATTGATTGTCAAGTTTTATACAAAAGTTTGAACGTAGGTAAAATTATAGGATAAACCACATACTTATAATGAAGGGCCATCATTAATGCAAATTTGGATCCAGATTTTTAAACAATTTCTCAAATTTTCCCCTCTTTATTTTAATCTAAATACGAAAAACTAAATCCATTTTTTTTTTTCAATCCGAAAGTTCCACAACTTTATATTAAGAGCGTTAAAGCGAGTTAAGCCTGAGAACGCACAGTATGTAGAAGTAATTACGAAAATTATAGTACTTAAGCGCAAGCGCATAAGCAGTTCCACTCCAGCAAATGTACTAATTGGGAATGCTTACACAAATTTTAGATGAACGGAATATAAAACAGAAGCTTTTAAAAGCACAACCAAATATAAAAATAATGTGCACCGAAAAAATCAAATGAGGCATAATCGCGAACATGCTATGATGCCTAAAGCAATGTGCATATTCTTTAGGTTTGTTACTTCTAAGACATAGTATTAGTGCGTTGCTATTCATAAGGGATTCCACAACCAACGTCTATCGTGTTCTTTGCTTCGTATCTACTTTATATTGTCAGCGTCTCTCTGCATCTCGTCTGCCTTGCATGTCAATTTTGGTTCGGGTTTTTTTTTTTTTTTTGATACACGCGATCAGCTACTGTTTGTCACAAAATGCGATCAATCATCATATAGATTGCCAATTTTTGACTTACGCTGTACGCTTTATTCGTTTAATGCTCGATTTCGTCGCTTGCATGTAGTGTACGTGTGTAAGTCCCTTGCGATTGGTTTGGAAAGGAATTTTTGCTTATATCAATTTTTGGGCCATTTTCGGCGATTTTTTCGTCATACCTCTTGTTAATTCACTTAGTTTTATTTGTATTTAGTTTTTATTCTTATAAGAATCCTTCTGCTTTTTTCAATTCATATCATAAAAGAACTTCCAAGCGCTTGTCTTGTACGCCATCCATTTTTGGTATGCTTGGACATAGCTTAACGCTCGCGAAATTGTTACTCCAGCTGAGTTGCCACAAGTGCTCATCAGTAACGTCAGCGTCCTGTTTGGCCTTATGAAGTGCGAAAATTCACTTATCGTACTCAACTGCTACTCCGCGCGCCTGCGTGCCATCAATCGCATGTTTTACATGCATTACAACAACATAGCATGTGTCGCATATATACTTCCCTCAAGCGATCAAATGAGCTCTGTTGCTATTATGACTGCGCCTCAACGCCTGCTGCTCTAGTCTGCGCCTGATTGGTTGATCGCCGGCTGCGCTGGTGGGTTGGTTGGCTGCTTGCCAATTGCTGCTTTTTCTGCTACAAAAAAGTGTCAATCTTGTGATCTTTATCGGAAAATTAACGATTTTTACTCGTACGCATATATCATGCGACTTGTTCAGCTCGCCGGTTGACGGAGGAACGTCATCTTACGCATTGCGTACAACATTTTTGTGCAAAACACCAGCCACCCGATATTTTTTCGCAAGCGCGCAAAGAATTCCGTTTTATGTTATGTATAATTTTATTTTGGTGTGTGTGTAGCTTACACGAGCATTGATCGCATGGCATTCCACTGTGTCTGAGATTACGTCTGTTCGTATCTTGGTTCGGTAGTTTTTGCGCAGCTAAATATACTGATTATTGCGCTTTTGCCGACTTGGAGTTCTCATACCTTCTTGCGTATTAAGGATTTTGGGATTGGGTGGCATGGTTTTTATACGCCTCTTAAGCACATTTAGGCTGGATTGCGTGCAAGTTGATTCGAGTGGATTTGACACGATCACCACGATTACCTACGGTATTTGTTGTAGTTTTTTCACCGATTATTGTTTTTAACTAACACATTCCCTAGGCGTATTAGCAGTTGATTTGAAATATTTGTTGTGGCATTGCTTTTGCTTAAAGGGTGCCGCAGAAAAACCCTTCCAGACTTATTGGCGATCGTGTCGGCTGCGCAGTTTTTAATTAGACGCAATAAAAACCGCAATACAAACTTATGATTAAGTGTTTCAAAAGTCATGGCGTCTTTGGCAGGCTTTCAGCAGCCAGCAGTCAGCATAAAAAAGCTTTTGTACAAATCTGTCCACAGTTCGCGCTGCGTCGCTACAATTTGGCGTTCGCTTGCGTCCAACATTATACTTGTGACGATCCTCTTGTGATCATCGATTGAAAATAATTAAAAATCAAAATGCGTTTGCATTCCTGCGCTTGCGCTGCATGAATCTGGCAAAACCAATATCGACAAGCAAGCAAGATCTGCAATCTGCAGCAACAAAAAACCCAACACATCCACACACACACACAGATATCTTTGAAGGGAGTTGTGCGCACCAAGTTAGGTACGCCGTGGTGTTACACAAAGATAAGCAGCGTCTAACCGCCGTGGAAACGGGTTGACAAGCTACCAACAGCTTGTAGTTTTTTGTTGTTGCTGCTTGTCTGTTCGCAGGCGCGCGTCTGTCATCAACAGCGCCAACTTGGACATCATCAACGTCATCAAAAACACAAGATGGAATGTCAGACGGCCTGATCTGCAACAGGAATTTTGCCAAATTGCCAACTAATACAAACGCACATACACGCACACGCACATAGACATACCGAAAAGCATATATTTATGACCGTACAAGCAATTTCAGTGAATATCACTTTGTGCCGAACATTTAATTATTTATTTTTTGGTCAAAATGCAGTGGCATACAAATTTCGCAACTCTCAGTGCTGGAATTCACTCAACCCGCTATGCATTGCTATGTTGCAACATATCATCTCCTGGCTTTGCTTAAGAATACGCTGCTGCCTCGAGCTGATGATTGGTTTGCTCGCAACCATATTTGTGCTTACTGTATGCATTGCCATATATATGTGTGTGTGTGAGTGCGCGTTCTTGGTCTGCTCATGTCCAATTGTAGGCATTCATAATAATAACAATAATCATAAAACAGAAGCTGTGCCATTGGCAATTGGCCAATATGTGTTGCCGTCGCCCGTGATGTACTGGCCAAGAGCCTGCTCCTCCAGCGCGCTTGCATTAGTAAGCTGCGGGCTGCACTTGGCTTGCAGTATGCACCCGCTATGCTCCAATACATATGCACGCATATATATCATTGCATTCCCTAATTATGCTGGCTGTCACCAGAGATCATATTTGACCACTATTGCTATTACTTCGTTTACACAATATGTTTGTATATGTGTATGAGTAAGCATTTTTGTGCAGTTTTAATATTTTTGTTTTGAAAAAGAAAAATATTTTCATGCTCTTCACACTTATCCAACTGTCCGGCATTAATTTCGTACGCTTTGGTATGTACGTTGTCGCGCATGCGCAAACCGTTTGCCATTGACTTGTACTGCGTTGTGGTAATTTTGCAAGAATTATCAATATTTTGTCAGAAATGGTGTAAATAGACTGGAAGGCGATTACATTCTACGCACCTTCTCAATGCGAGTAAGAAATTAACGAAATATCGTAGGAGGAGAGTAAGTTAGGTGAAGCGAAATTTAAAGTGATGTTTAGTTCTCTAATAAAGTCTAATCTATCTTAGATATCAATCTCTATCTTAGATATCGTTCCTTTTAGACATGGATCTCTAAATCAAAATTAACTGGCTGAGAAGTTTTTCGAACCTGTTTAAATTTGGTTTAAGGCCCCGAACAATTGGCTCTTCGGTCATGGGCAATAAAGATTCTTCCTATGTTGTATTGCAAGTATCCAAGTCAAGGTACTTTTTTTAATACTTTTCTTTTTTTAATAGATCGCGCTTGAGTCAAGCTGTCATATTATGTTTGTTCGTTATTGTTTGGCATTTCATCATGAAAGACTTACGTTTACAAATCGTTCAATACGAAGATGACCTTTACCGCGTCATAGCCGATAACCGAAATTGAAGCTCGTGAAATCGACGACTTAGTTAGTTTAGTTAGTTCGAAGATCACTGGCTTAAAATCTCATACCGAACTAGCGACAGAAATAGGAACTTTAGCCATGATAATCGAATAAATTATTTATATCGGATAACGATAAGTTATAAAAATAAAGCTCTTGTTTGAAAAACGTTTTCGATTAACGAAATATCCTCTTGAAACTTGAAATATCTTCAAAACATCGATTTATCCCATTTTGATCGAACATTTGAGCTTACAAAAGGTGTATGCTCGGTTTGTTCTGAACAAATTGACTGACAACCAAATATTGCTCTCATCGATCGACGCTTGTGACCAATTATTTGACCAAAAATCACATTTTAACCATTAACCACATCCCGTATTCACCTGATGTAGTACGGGAAATTGCATTTGCGCATAAAAGGAAAGCGTTATAAGGACATAGAGGCCAAAAGGCTTGCACCGGCATACTGGCGGCCATACCGGCCAACGAGCTAAAACACTCGTTCGACTTTATTTTTTTATACCGTGCACAAAGCTGTATTGAAGCAGAAGGAGACTATTTTCAATAAAATAAATTGATTTTGCTGAAAAAAATCATTTGCGCAGTGTTTTTTTTTTCAACCCTGATTACTTTGTAACATATAAATGTCTAACTGATCGAAATCAAGATAAAGATCTTTATAAAATATATTTTAATACTACACAATTAAGTATGCGAATGTCGACTTGAAATTTGTCTGTATCAAAAGGTGTGGTTTGAGAGAGGTAGAAAAACATTTTCCGTTGGATATAAGTCGTTGGCCGGTTTTGTTTTCAGATTTAGTTAGAAAGCTTTAATTAAAATACCATAAGAAATGCAAGTGTAAAGATTATTATGGCTTCAGCGCTTATTTTTTAAGTATTTTTAAATAGTAATTTGTATACAGCTACCGGAAAATTATAGAAAATATTATAAAACGACCTTTAAGTTGTGAACTCTTCTAACTTACATTGAACGAATGTCTTATGGTATAAGTCGCGCTGAAAAAGGTAGCCAATTGACCAAACCGAAGTGCTAACAAAATGTGTCCTATACATACTTTCCGTATAACCAGCAATTCGTTAAATCATATAAAAGTATTTTAGATTGGCACATTTCACTTTCGCTTTCTGCGTGACTCAAACAATAAACATAAACCAACACCATTCCTATGTATTAATTGCACCACCACCATTTTCGTACCACTTATGATCCTCAGTGGTCTTAGCTACACCTAAAATAGCAAATATAATTTCAATAACTCAATCTGTTCGTTTAATTTAATAAATTCCAATTTTCCATTGCCTTTTAACAATAAAGTAATTCAGTTCAACACTCGCCACCAGCACATATTACACACATATACTATTACGCAGGTCAGAGAAAAGATGCAGAAAAAACGAACGCATCGATCGATAATCGAACTGCATAATAATATCCATCTATTTATGGCATTTACCAGCACCAAGCACATGCCTGAGTGTGCGTGCCTGACACACATTCAATAAATGTCTCAGGCAATGCAACAATTCATCAAATAATCGATGTAAATATAATACATTCGCCAAAGTGCAGTATTAAAAGCAGACGATCATATTTTAATCACCGACTGCATATGAATACTACACTCACAAGTCACACTTACATACATATACTGTAATATTTCTACATTTCTTCGTATACGTTGCAAGTATGTTTTGCACGTGCACGATCACAGCGCGGCTCTAAGTGTGCTACGAAAAATATTTAACAGGCAGACAGTGCGTCTTCATGCTGCCTCATCTGCGGCATCGTTGAGGCATGATCATCATCATTATGAGCGTCACTGCAGATTGCTACTGCGGGCGAGCAAGATGTGCGCGCGATGATTAAAACACATTAAAAACTCCGGTAGCACAAGATGATCGTGCTGAGCGCGACATACGCGTATACCGTCGACATCTGTGTCTACATACGTACTTACCTCTGTGCATAATGCCATAAAAACGGACTTGCTGTTTGTTGTTGAACCAAAAAGGATATGGATGCGCATATTATGCGAGACTTTTTTCAGTCAAATCTTCATCGCGCACTGTTATGTGGCTTTATTTCATATTTGTTGCTGAAAATATATCCATATGGATATCCATATAGGCATATGAAAATATGTCTACATATCTATGTATAAGCTACTGAGGAATACCACGATAGACCCAATCTTCCTTAGTACGCGATATAACTAAACAACGCCATGAACAAATGCTTGTGACGACTTATATCACTACGATAGTAATTGAACTATATCGGTTTAAGAAAAAGGCCTGTGGCTAGAAAGTAGATAGTTACAAAGAACACCCAGGCTATGCTCAAAGCGCATGCTTCAAAACTTAATCTTGAGATTTACTGGATCGTGTTCGATCCATCTTGTGTACCCCTTCACTAGTATAACTATCGATCACTTTAAGGAAAGTCAGTTTGTTCAGCTAACTGTGAAAGATTTCGAGCAACAAGTACTTTCAAGATCGAATTTTTTTTATGGAAAGTATTTTATTTACATTCTCTGTATCCTGGACATACTAATATCAGACTTTGGTTCTTCTCCTTGTTTTGATCTTATATTGATGAAATAATCATTTAGCAATATTATTAATTTATTTAAAAAAAAGGCTATTAGATACAATTTTACACTTCCGGGGGTGAACAATTTCCCATAAACGAGTTTATAAGCGATATACCATTTCGAGATTCATTATTTTTTAAAGAAAAAACACAGAAACTTCAAATTTAATATGAAATGTTTATTATCATTCAAAAGACTCTTCTTTGGCATTTGTTCCGTCCGTTCAGTCAAATTTTTGATGACTCCGTTCGAGCATTTGTACTGGTGACTGGCGAATGACATGCGTGATGTTTTGGTCCAAGGCCTGAATCGAGGGGAGATTGTTCCCATAGAATTTAGACTTTACATATCCCCACAGGAAAAACTCTCACGGTGTGTTATCACACAATCTTGGTGGCCAATCAGCGGGCCCAAAACGTGAAATTATCTGCTCACTGAAGTGTTCCATCTTATTGAAGCCAAATGTCATCGAGATCACGAGCTTCAATTTCAGTCATGAAGAAGTCGGCACGACAACGGTCATCATTGACGGTTATGTTCCCACCGATATATTTTTGAAGACAAACCACATCAAACTGTGAATTTTTTGTTTTGAAGAAATGACAACTCTTGAATCTCTACCGGTTGCTCTTTGTCCCAAATGCGACAATTTTGCTGACATACATACCCACTGAGCCAGAAATGAGCCTCAAAACCGTTGATCTTCTTGGAACTTTTCAAGAGCCTATAGAGCAAAGCGATGTCGCTTGGAATGCTTCAGTTATTGCACAAGCTGTATTTTAGACGCTTTCAATTTAAGAGCTTGACGTAAAATCCGCCAAGTCGTTCCATAGTTGTTTAGAACGGCGCCGAATCGACTCTCCGCGGTCTTTATGTACACTTTCAGCTTCGGCTGATGTATTTTCTTCAAAGCGTGCTGGACTTGGTCTTTTCGGTCGAATATTACCCAATAATGTATGCTGGGTCCCCAGTAGGCCGATTATGTTGACCATAAGTTAAGCGAAGTGTGTGAAATACATTTTTTACAGAACGTGAATTTTCATAATAAAGTTGAACGATTTGTAAATTTTTTCAGGCGGAGGTCTCCCTATGATGACATGCGAAATAATACTAAAGAAAACTAACATGACAGCTTTACACGACCCGCACGAGATCTGTCAAAAAGGCTATTGAAAAAAGTACCGCTACTTGAATCTCCTGTTGTATACTAAGAAATTATAATTAAACCAAGATAATTTCCGTAATTAAAAAATCAGAATTAATGGTGATTTAATGAACCAATGTTTTAGTTCAAAGACGCATTTCTTTTCGCGGAAAATTCGAGATTGATTTATGCGTTTAGAGGTTTTTGAATGAGCTAAAGAGCTGCGAGTATAAAATATCTATGTATATAATCTTAAATTCTTGAGCAACCGATCGGCAAGAGATTCATTGGATAAAGGTAGACTTCGATCGACATTATCAGCGTCATTGTGGCACGTAATTTACGCATATGAGCAAACACAGCATTTGTTGCATAATGAAGATCAGTGTTGGTGATACTTACACACACACACACATATATATATATCAATGGCTGCCAGACAAACGCATTGCATTAGCTTTGCACCAAGGGATTGCATTTTTGTGCCGAATTTTCGATGGTGCATGCTCCACTACGCGTTCTTGCAGCATGGTCTCTCCACACACACAAATGTACTCGTATATATATGTAGGACGTAGAAATGTGTACATTTTATCATTATTATTGTTGTTTTTTGCTGGCCACGGCGACTACCTGTTGTGATGTGTGTTATTAAGCGACGTCGCGACGACAGCCAAACGTCAACTTGTAGTCATCATGCCAATCCAAAAAGAGTCAACCAATGCAGACAACATCAACAGCTACAACAACTAAAACATCACAACAATAACAAGGATAATATTAGTTAGTATAGTAATTTTTTGGCAAGATACATAACTTCGACAACAGTTTCAATTTACGCTGATCAACGGCGTTGATGTTCATGTTGATGTCGAGACTGATGGCATATGACCGTATGTTTGTATGTGTGCATGTGACAACATTTGTACATTCCTGTGGGCCTTAGTGGTGGCTTAACTTTGATTTCTTATACACATTGCTTGCTTAATGCTTTATTTTTGTGTTGTTTTTGTTGGATTTTGTCGCAAGTACAGAAGCTGCTACTTGATTTTTAGTAAATTGTAGTTTACTCTTGAGTTGGCTGGTTGTTCTTATTTTGTTGTTGACTTTATTTGAGATTTTTGGTACCGAAAATGCCATGTTGCGGTTCCCTACTAATTGATGTGCGCTACATCAGTTGTGTTGTCGTTGTTGCTACTGTTGTTGTCACGCATTTTTTGGGTTTTTTGCCCTTATCGTCAGGTTTGGTTAAGTTATTTGTCAGTTGCAGCCAGGTTGATTTTTATTGGATTTGTAGTTTATTGTTGCTATTTCTTTTTGAAATTTCTGCAACTTTTTCTTGACATTGACATATTTGGCGTTATGACACTTCAGTGGAGATAATATTGCGTGTTTAATTTTTGGATTGAAGATATCTATTTAGCTAGTAGGGAATAGTTAGCGCCAAAAAATGTGCAGGTAATGGCCAAAGCGGTAGTCAAAATCTAGATGTTTTCAAGATGGCAGCTTTTCATAGAATGTCAATTTCAACTTTTCCGGATCAGCATTTTTGATGAACAAATTTTTACCGATTGTAAGTCTAACCAGGTCCTAGTACACCTGGTATTTCCAATGGCCTGGAGGTCTTCACCGCTTTCCTTGGAGGGTACGGTGTTAAATAGTCTCAGAACTGGAGCGTTTTCCTCTATTCGGACGACATAATCTAGCCAGCGGAGCCGCTGTTTTTAATACGCTGTTTTTAATACGCTATCAATTTCGTCGACATACATACGTAGATATTTCGTCTTGCCCTCGTGCACTACCAGACCGATTTGATTCGCTTCCTTATCCATACGCCAGCGGTTGTATACTCTTTAATTATTTTCTCCTGCAGTATACTGAAGAAGTCCCACGATAGCGAGTCGCCTTGTAGGAAAGCTCGTTTGGTATCGAACGGCTCGGAGAGGTAATTCTCGGTCCTGATGGAGCTTTTGGTATTCCTAACGTCAGATTGTTTTCGAACTTTTTCATGTTCGAGCAATGAGATGCTGCTCCATCGTCATCGATTGGATAATCCGGTTCCCCATCTCCTGGTGTTATGCTTTCTGTGCCACTTAGCAGGCTGGAGAAGTGTTTCTTTGATAATTTCAGTAAGCTTCAGTCACTTCACTCACTTAGTCAACATGTCTAAATCCTTTGACCGATTTTCGGTTAAGGTAATACTTAATATACATATGAGGTGTGTTCAAAAAGTAGCGCGAATTTTGAATTTTCGCGGGTTACGTATATTCGAAATTCGAATTTTTTGTGGCGTTATGTTGGTACTCATGTCTCTCACTTATGCCGACAAGCTCGGCCATTTTGAATGTTCATTTAGTTGTTGACAGCTGCTTTGCTTGCACGTGTTTTGGATCGTCTTCGATTTTTACCTTTTCAAAAAAATTGATCAAAGAACCTGTATCAAAATTTGTGTGAAAAACGAAATTAAGTGCGCGAATGCATTCCGAATGTTGACCGTGGCATACGGAGAAGCTACCTTGGACCGAAGCAACGTTTATCGGTGGTACAAAATGTTCTCAGAAGGCCGAGAAGATGTGACAACAATTGGCTTTTGCACCACGATAACGCCACTGCTCACACATCGTTGCTTGTGCGCGACTTTTTGGCCGAAAACAACATACTAATGCCGCAGCCACCGTATTCCCTAGATCTGGCCCCCTGTGACTTTTTCTTGTTCCCTGAACTGAAGAGGCTCATGAAAGGGCGACGCTCTTGACGAGATAAAGACGGCATCGAAGGAGGAGCTGAATAAGATAAAAAAAATGATTTTTTGAAGTGCTTCGAAGATTGGAAAAACCGTTGGAACAAGTGTATAATACCTCATGGGGATTACTTTGAAGGGGACAAAATAGATATTCATGAATAAATAAATAATTTTTGAAAAAACACAAAATTCGCGATAATTTTTGAACACACTTCGTATATTTTGATATTTTCCGGAAGGTCTTGCTGTTTCAAGTATTTAAATGGCTTCGAATTGCTTATAACTTTATCTAGAAGGCATTTTCATTAGGAATATTTGGAAATATTTTTATATAATTTCAATTTAAATGTTTCATAAAAACTTTTAACTACTAATTTGGTCGGAAACCTACGAAATTTACTCCTAAATTTAATACGATTACATATTTCTCTATATGGAATGCTCTAGTAATCTCGCTTGACGTCAATAAAGGGTAAATATTTTACGCCTTTACTCCTTAAATTAAATCAGCCCATTTTTCTTGCCATTAGCATTCGAATTTCCGGTCGCCAAATAATACGCATCGTCTTACATACCGGCATACGTGCCACTTTTTCATTATTGTAAATACTCTGTATAATCAAAATCGATGCAGTAGCTAATATTAACATAATCACAGTCACTACATGGCCTTTGGCAAGCGTTGAGCCAACGCCAACAGCAAGCAATCAAGTGACTGACGAACCAACCAACTTACTCAACACCAACATACAAACATTCATATGTAAGTAACTTTTTGATCAACTACCAAACACTCGCTTACTCTACACAAGCCTCTTTTTTATTAATACACCAAACTGACCGACTGGCTCTAGCAGCTTTGTGCTGATCGCAATTTCAGCATAACTGCAGGGCGATCAATTAAAATTTTGATCGAATTTTCGTCAATTTGTGTGTGATGCTTGACATGTGCCCGTCGTCAGTCACTACACACGAACGAACACACACCACTACACCACAACGTCATCCACATGATTGTCGCGGGCTGAGCTTCAATCAACTTCATCTGCATCAACAACGGTAGCCGTATGTAGCGCTGTATCAATGTCCATTGATGACTTTAGACCATACGTCCCTGCCTCTGCCCCTCACGTGGACTTGACGTATCAAGCTAAATCATAATGAAAGCTGCTGCAATTCCAACAGATCAATGTAAAAATTTTAACGCCTCCAGCTAAACGCTGACTACGGACGACAATACACCGCTATGCCAACAAAATGTGGCCAACCGACGATCGCTAGTGTGCAGTCACAGCGCCATTACCGCCTATATGCCGGTGCGCCCGTGAGCCCGTGCGCTTGAAAGGGTGGTATATTTTTATTAAAGCGTAAATGAATTTCTGCGGCCAATAATAACTGCCGAAAACGCAAGCCCAGCACTTGTCGCTCCCTCATCAGACGTCCTGCTTGCCGGTCTCTTGGTGCTTTTTTTGCCGCTGCTGTTTCACTGCCGGAAAGATGATTATAACTTGAGATCGATCACTTGATGTCGTTGATCGCTAACTTGATGCGGCTACTGTAGAAAAGAAGTTGACGTACTGCGGCGGCCTGCCAGCCCTGCAGAAATAAACCGAAAGAATGCGTATGAAAAAAAGTACTTTTCGTTTGGCGCTTTTTTGCAAAACAACAATGCCTTTTCGCTGACAGAAAATTATGTAGCGCATGTGTATGCTGAAAGACTTAGTCGCTGGGAGAAAATTGCGTTATTAAATTTCAGTACACGCTTCTCCACTAGTGACCCGCGCACCGTCTATCGATCATACCCGCTTACTTGCTGTCCGAGGTACCCACACTAGCCGTCGCTTGGTTGTGGTATGAGTAGTAGTCGACTTTATTCGACAAGTTTAGCCTTGAGCTATGCAGTGTGTTTGAAAGAAGGTTTAACATTAACTTCATTGAAGTATTTTTCGGCGTAGTGATTAATGTTTATCCGCAGGATCAACAGCGAGATCTTATGCAGATTTCACTGATAGCAGCGTAATCACAATGAAGTGTTGAATTCATAAGAATTGAATGTGGCAATCGGTTGAAATTAGGTGCAGTAGAGTAATACAGACAGACTAAAAATTTGAGACTTACAAGGCATCGACTTAAAGATAAAATCTGATAAGACAGAAGGGCTATTTTTAAGAAAATCACATTTGTCGCTAAAGAATAAGCGTTCTTATTGCGTCAATTTTCATAATCAAGTCATTCGAGATCTTGTTTTTATAATCAAGTCGTAATGGACTCAAGAGTTGGCGAGATCAAACCGTTCAAACCAAGAATTATAGAAGTATTTTTGCTTGTAGCTGGAATAATAAACATTAGAAACCTTCTTTTGTTGATTTATAAAATCTACTTTCGATTATGACTTACTTTATCTCTCATTAGATGAGAGAGATTTTTTCCGAATCAACATCTTTCTTCGGAAAGCGTTCAACCTGATACTTCTTCGTTTTTTGTTAAGTTTCGGTTTTCGTAAAACTAACCCAAAACCTACCCGTTCTAAAACCGTTATATTAATCCGGGAGTATGAAACTGGTATATATACCACTCCAGTGTGTAACTTGTAAATCGGAGTGATATAAATTATTCACAACAAATCTTTTATTTTCCATATATGTAGTTGTTTAGAGACTCGTCTGACTAGCCTTAAGTTCTTTCAACGAAATAGTTTTAATAAAAAGGAGTTCTTGGCCCGAACCGAGATGCTGATTTTTTAGTTGCGAAAACAGAAGAACGTCACGAAATCTGGCGAATATGGTGGTTGGACGATTACGCTTGCTCGTGTTTGGTCAAAATAAAAAGCCACAATCTTGTGGTTTGATTTAAACATTGAAACAGTCGTAGCCCAAACAATTAACCGACATATGCTAAGTCCTTCCGTAAGGGGTGGTGAGATATTCTACTATCTCTCTGATTCCAACACGACGATTTTCAAGCACTGTTTCTTTAATTTTTCGAAACTGTCTTCATTAGCGATGACTCGCATGAGGCAAGATTGCGATGTCCTGACCAGAATTACTGAATGTGTTGAGCCACTCAAATATTTGTGGCTATGATAAAGTGCGCACCCCAAAACACTTCGGCAACAGTCTCAACGATTCCATAGCGATGATACCATTGGAAGCACTAAATTTCAAAATAAACTCATTGATGAAATTTTTTCTATACTAAAAACCGCGAAAGAGGTGAAGATCAAATTTTATAACTTAAAAAGGCTTTTACCAAGCTAAGAAGAATAAAAATAAGAATTATCTACCAGTTTGCTCACACAGTTTATATGGACCAGTCCGGGTCAAATTTGACCAAATAGTATTACATAACAATATTATCTATCTTTTACGTTTATCAATCGTATATTACTTTTTAACTTTTGATAACTATTTTTTTAGATAGCTTTAATTTTTAAAGCATAGTTCAGCTTAATTTTTGGTAGCTTTCAGTCATTCTTTAAGAAAAAATTGAAGAACGTTAACATGAACTTTTCAATAAATTATTTTTTTAAAACGTTTATAATTAATACTATGATCTGTTTAAAGCTTTCATTGCTATCAAAACTTTGAAAAAAACTTTCGGAGCTTTTAAGCTCATTTTATAGCCTTTTATAGTATTAAGCTCTGAAAACACACAATTAAACTTTTGCGCTATTTCAACATTCCTCTCGCTCTGAAGCTACTTTCACATTAACAATCTCCTTAATTCTGTGCTCATTTGCCACAATTAATTAAGTTGTTGAATGCTTATGACTGAAGCACACTGATCTCATTTAACCACTACGAAATGCAGCTTGATGATCTTCAATCATGTACATACATACGTAAATACACATTTAATACACAAATTACAACAAAACATAGTCATATAAGCAAACACCGAACAAATATCCAATTAGAATAATTGGAATACTTTCGAGTAAATTTTGGTTTTTTTTTTTTTTTTTTTTGTGCGCAGTTGACCCAACGGTCACAAGTGAAGGCATGGGAATCATTAATAAAGTTAGATCTAATAAGAAATCTGTATAACGCGGCGATAACTGTGCAGCAAACCGAGTCTTTTCAAGACTTTTATTGAAATAAACGTTGAACATAATGTCTATGTATCGCCCGCAATGCGTAACGAATTTAGCTGCTTTTCCAACACTTTGCAAAATTTTCGCTAATAAAATTATAAATGGATGTTTTTTT